>NC_030388.2:32176222-32476972 GCF_001625215.2 Daucus carota subsp. sativus | reverse complement strand
GCTAACAATTTAACTTATGAAACAGTTCTATAAAATTCATATCAAAAATTGGCTATCATCATATTAATTTTTATTTAACAATTATTACTATTATCAAAAAATTTCTATATTTGACGGGATTTTGTATTATAACAATTATCTTACTAATAAATATATGTTACCAACAAAATTATTTATTTTAATTTTTTAAAACTCAAATAATTTAATATACATAACAACTCTATAAATCTTTTATCATGCTTCAGAGTTCAAATAAATAAAGTGTTCATATTGATATTAATATAATATCCTATTAATAGAATAATAATGTCAACGAAATTATTCGTTTTAATTTTTAAAACTCATACAATTTAATTTACGAAATAAATTTATAAAACTTCTATCGTATTTCAGAATTAAAATAAACAAGATTCAAAATTGATACCAAAGTACCAAAAAATTTGGTCATAGATTTTTTAATAAAAATAATTATTATCATTCAATGTTTTTCAGAAGATTGCGATAAAGATGAATAAGGCGGTGGTAACACTGACTTGACAAATGGAAACTTAAAAAATGAAGTCATTATCCATATTGCAACATATAATAAAAGAATCGAAACTCTGGACATACGTCAAATATTCGTTTTAATTTTTAAAACTCATACATTTTAATTTACGAAACAAATCTATAAAAAATCTATCATATATCAGAATTAAAATAAACAAGTATCATTCAGTGTTTTTTAGAAGATTGCGATAAAGACGAATAAGGCGGTGGTAACACTGACTTGACAAATGGAAATTTAAAAAAAATAAATCATTGTCCATATGCCACATATAATAAAAAAGAACCGAAACTCTGGACATACGTCAAATATTTGTTTTAATTTTTAAAACTCATACAATTTAATTTACGAAACAAATCTATAAAATTTCAATAATATTTCAGAACTAAAATAAATAAGTTTCGATATTGATACCAAAGTACCAAAAAACTTAAAATTGAAACGAGTAGATTATTTTTAAATAATTTTGGACTCCAATACTCTTATTTTGTGGACTCATTGAACAGTGACCCATATTGTTATGAAATAAATTTACAGTATAATCAAATTTTAATATATAAAAAATCTTATATTAAATAACAATAATTTAAATATCATTTAAAAACAATAATTTAAATAGATATAATAAAATATGATAATGTAATTAAAAAAGACATAATTCTTCTAATAAAATAATAAATTTTAAAATTTTATTTAAACTCGTGCTTGGCACGGGCTATCAACTAGTACTTTTTATATGGAATCAACTCTTTTTTGGCCAATTTGGTCAGAATTGCAAATTTATATGTGATTTACAGTCAAAATCAAACCATATAGCCAGAAGTATCTACTTTTACTACCATATGTATGGTCTGTGATAAGATCACATAGATCACATAAAAGTCACAAGGTGTTAGGGTGCTGGAGTTTCGTATATTATGGCTTTAAAGAGGTCAATTGGAATATTTTACATTTCATTGAGGTTTATGAGTTCAAAACTGAATATCATTGTGCCAGGAGTACAAGATGCCTGACGTAGGGTCATAAAGGCATTCTGGCCTTGAACTAATGAGAACTACTTATATTTTCCCTTCTGTTCAGTGTTATTTTTTTAAAGATCTTGTCTGAATTTTTTGGTCCACAGGATCTTGTATGTAAGACGTTTTATGAATTTTGGTTTGACGATTCTTCAAGCTCACAGACTCGGTCTTTTGGAGATGGTAGTTGTGTACCAATAGAAGTAGCTAAGAAAACCGAGCAGATTGTCGAGATGCAGCGGAGGATGAAAGACAATCAACTGCTTGTCACCGTCGTTAAGTGTAACTTGGCCCTTGACTTTTTCACCGTCATTAACTGCTTCCTTATGTTCTTCTGTTGCATGCCTTTTGTACTGTGGATCCTGCACTATGTGCACCGTCTTCAGATCCTTCACAGTTCGTTGTCACTCTAGAGCCGTACTTGAAGAGTCAGGTTATATCGAAATTTTATTTTCTCAAGTTTAAATGGATTTGTTGTAGTTGGTAGGTAAGAAATGTTACTTATGGGCTACGGCTATAAATAAATGAATTGAATACATTTGGAAGTTTTTTGAATACATAAATATTGGATATCTGAGTTTTTCAAAATTTTGAATATTTAGACAGAACTTTTGTGGGCTGGATATTAAACTTCATATCATATGCCTTCTTTCTGGAGTGAACAATATTAGTGCACTATAAAAGTAAGCTGTGAAATAATATTGTTATATACCTTATAGTAACCTATAACTTCACCTTTTGTGTCTATGCTCGCCAAATTAATATATCGGGGAAGAGGAGGCTCGCTGTGCCTTATTGCTGATTGCTTTTTTTTTTTTATGCCAAGAATTCGTTAGAAAAGTGCTGTATCACTGCATGTGTTGAAGTGTCGCTTCTTTATATTGTTATTTGATTTGTACAGGTTTGATGTTTATTTTGGTGAGAGAAATCGTTGCAATTCTTAGTATGGAGATAGTTGTCTATTGTATACTTCAATTAAATTTATGTTTATACTTAACTCAGTTTGCTTGTGTTCAGGCTGATAGCCGAGGAGTTGCGCAGCTGCTGGAAAGCATAGTGTTTGCCATTGATTCTGTTTTGCCCTTGGCTCCAAGGATTCCTCAAGCTGTTGTTGAAGAGCTCGAGCAAGATTTGAAACAGATGATTGTCCGACGTTCTTTCTTAACTATTGTCCATGCTTGCATCAAGTAATTACCTTCCTTAGATTTTCTACACTCTATCACTTGCGTATTTGGAGGGATTTTTCGGTTTCTTGCAGCTAGATAAGTTATTAGCAAGATGTGAAAAACATGATCTGTTAAAGAGTTTTCTCTTTGCATCACTTATCGTAAATCATCTTGTAATCTGGTGTTTAACTTCTCTAACTCTTTCCCTATTCGTAAGGTGCCTCTGCACGGTGAGTAGAGTAGCAGGAAAAGGTGCAAGAGTTGTCGGATATCTTATTCATGTTTTTTTCAAGCGATTGGATGCACTAGGATTCGACAATAAACAGGTTGGTGCTTTCTTAATAAATTTCGAATATATTACTAATTTTTTTACTTATTTTCTCAAGAGCATTGACCCCCCTCATTTCTTTTAGATGTGCAACAAAGGTGAATTAGTATTATGTGATTCGTATGTTATCAAGACGTATTACCGAGAAATGATATGCAGATACTTAGGTGCTTATCCGAGATACAACTAAACACATATTATTGTTAGAATAAGTTTTGGCCTTGAATTGTATCTGTGTCTTCTTGCTGTGATTTCCTTTTTACCCTTCTTATAATAAGTACTTCCCTTTTTCCAGCTTTTGACCTGGACATTTATACATGTTCTAACATATATCTGTTTTTCCTTTTACCCTCCTTATTTCAGCAAGCGGGCCGCTCACTTTTCTGTCTGGGGTTGTTAATTCGTTATGGTAACTCTTTGCGAAGTAGCAAGAGAAACTTAGATGTTAAAAATAGTGTCACCTTATTCAACAAGTATCTTACCGCTGAAGACTTTGTTTTTAAGATCAGATCGTTGCAAGTGAGCCTCTATTCTCCCCTCATTGAAGTCCTGATGTAGTTATTACCTTTGATCATGTGCTTTTTGACCTTTTCAGGCATTAGGTTATGTTTTAGTTTCCAGGCCTGAATTCATGTTGGAGAAGGATATAGGAAAAATTTTGGAGGCAACATTGTCTTCCAGTACAGTTCATCGTCTTAATTAAGGTAAGTTTATTTTCCTAGCATCTGTACAGGCTTTACGAAAAGAAACACCGCACACACATTATTAATGTTATAAGGGTTAGGGAAGGCATGACATTCAGAATCTACTTCTCCAGATGCAATCCTTGCAGAATCTGTATGAATATCTTCTTGATGCGGAAAGTCGAATGGGGACAGATAATTCCGACAACAATGAGGTTGCTTATTCTGTAGAGGGTGGTCAAAGTGTGCCCGTTGCTGCCGGTGCAGGTGATACTAACATATGTGGGGGGATTGTCCAGCTGTATTGGGAAAGCATCTTAGGTAGATGTTTGGATGAGGTTGAATTAGTACGGAGGTCTGCTCTTAAGGTGAATCTCCTTTACCAATCTTAAGCAAATTCTAGAAACAATTATATATGCGATTTTTTCCAACATGAATCTCATGTTGATAATGCACGTTGTTTCTGTTGAGCTTTAGTCTGTTCTGGAAGTTCATTGTCTAACATTCATATCCCAGTGCTATAATAGTTCTATCTAAATCTATGACATAGTTGTATCCCTTTTCGATTAAGCATTGACCTGTCTGCAAGCGAAAATTCTGAAGTTCAAAGCCTGGTTCTACCATTGTTCAAACAGTCAAATGTTTATCACTGTCCTAATACAAAAAAGAAAAAAAAAGAAGAAGCAGGCTTCATTGCTCTAAGAACCTTGTTAAATAAGTTAAATAACTTTCCCACAGAGTGGATGGACAGATAATGTAAGTACAATCCTTCATCTCTAAAGTGTTCCGTTCCCAAAATGATATCCAAAATGCAATTAAATTGCTAGGTCGAGATTCTCAAGAAACCAGCTAAATAAGTTTTTGTTGGTGCCAACCAATATGGTAGCAAGTATAAGCCAGATTTGTTGCTCACCTTGCAACCCTACAAGAAGCTGGGACCTCTATATCATAATACAATTTTGAATGGGTTGGAGATTTTCAAGCTTAGCGGTGGTAGCCTTGCTGCACCAAATCTTGAACTTGTGGCACCGCCTCCTTCAGAAACAAAAAAATCTGGAGGCATCCAGATGAGTGGCGCCTCTCACTCTCCACTCATGGTCTCTTGTATGGGAGGTTCATTTGGCGGTATAATCTTGTTCTTGTTGATTGTCGGTTTTTTATTATATATCCGAAAAAGACAAAAAACTCTGGACTGTGACAACAAATTAACTCCCACAAACATATCATCGTTGCCGTCTGTTAGGAGCAAGAAATTTTCTTCAGAAGAAATAAAATTAGCTACTAGCAACTTTGATGACAATTTTGTTATTGGGAGAGGAGGATTCGGTAACGTGTACAAAGGGTATTTGGAGAACGGTACATGCCCTGTAGCAATCAAGAGGTTGAATCCATCATCACGACAAGGATCTCACGAGTTTCAAACAGAGATTAAAATGCTATCAATTTTGCGACACCTTCATCTTTTACCCCTGATCGGATACTGTAATGATGGTGGAGAAATGATTCTGGTGCACGATTATATGGCTCACGGAACTCTCAGTAGTCATCTTTACAGGGGAAAATCCCCCGTTGTCGTGGAAGCAAAGGCTACAATTTGCATTGGTGCGGCAAGAGGATTGCATCATCTCCATACAGGTACAGAACGTGTGATAATCCATCGTGACGTGAAGTCAACTAATATTTTGTTGGACGAGGAAATGGTTGCCAAGGTTTCAGATTTTGGTTTGTCCAAAATGGGATACAGTGACCCAACAGTTGCACATAATAGTTAAGGGTAGTTTCGGATACTTGGATCCCGAATATTACCGACGGAAGCAAATAACTTGCAAATCAGACGTTTACTCATTTCGAGTAGTGTTGTTTGAAGTGTTGTGTGCTAGGCCAGTGATTATGGCAGAGTTACCGGTGGAGCAAGCGAATTTAGCTGAATGGGCTCGAATTTGTTATACGAAAGGCAACTTCAAGTTTAATGGATGAGATTGCAGTAGAGAGTTTGAACAAGTTTGGTGAGATAGCATATAGTTTTCTAAGAGACCAAGGGATTGTCGGATTGATAGGCCTAGCATGAGTGATGTTGTTTGGAGCCTTGAATTTGCATTGCAGCTTCAAGAATCTTATGAAAAGTTGGAGCAGAAGGTAGAGCCCATCCAGTATGCGTGATCAAACTGTCCATCTCCTAAGTGAAGCCAAGGACTACATCGCAAAGATCTGCCATAACCTCAACAACTGTGGTTACTAGTACTAGAAGTGGTGTCTGGATTCGGAAGCGTTCTCTGAAATTCTCAACCTGATTGCACGATAAGATTGAGATAACTTAACACATAAATATGGGATCCGGCTGAGTCTCAAATTAAAATTTATTAGCATTTTTATGATTGATTCATCTTATATATGTGTCAAGTACATGTTTGGCAGGCAAATGTTGACGGGAACATACAAAATCCGAACGTGCGGTAGGCCTGCAAAGTCATTCAGTACTTTATATGTTTGTTCAAGTAGAAATAAGATGGTTGAGTTACAATCCAATATTTTTGTGAGCCCGATCCATGATCAAGAAGAACGGTTCAATATTAAGATGACACCAAAAACTATGTTTATTGATATTTTTAGTTAGTATAGTTGTTGTGTGTTGTTTCGTTTAAAATTTTGTCCATTAATTAAATAATAAAATGTGAAATACTAAGAATATTGTCATCTCAAATTTGTGCAAAAATATTTTATAGTTACCAATTCAAATCATAAAAGTATTTACTAATCTACTGTATTACGATCGTTTAATTTGACTAAAAACTTGAAAAATACTTTATTCGTCCAAAATTGTCTATTTTGTTTAATTTATTGTAATAAAATTGACCAATTATTTTCTTTAATAAAATTGACCAATTTCGACACTAGTATATAATTGAAAATAACAATATAACATAAAGAACTCTCAATATTTGAAAATTTTACAATATCCGTTTAATGAAGGACAACTATTTTACTTGTGGCATGTCAACTGATCGCGATATGATATATTTTTGCACCATAGTTCCGGCTGGATCGAATAATACAGAAATCATTTGCATAGATCTTGAAAAGGAATCCTGTACAACTTGTACTGTGCCGCGAAGCTTACATTCTGGAAGGAGGTTACCTTTATGATGTGAAATGATAAGCCGTCACTACTCACTGTCGTAAAGGAGAGAAATATTCGGGTGTTGGAGGATTACAAGAAACAAAAACGGAGCACCGATAACATTATAATTTCATTATCACATTTCAAAAAATGTTAAGATATGAAGGCATTCAAAGTTCGAACTTATGTTATAATATAAAGAAGAAAGGAGTCTTGATATATACTAATAAGAGCATATGATTTGAATATGAAGTTGTGTCTAATACCTGGTTCGAGAAGACATCTTCTGAAGTATTTGACATTTCAATTAAAAGAAAGTTTGATATACTTAAAGGATGATATTCATATAAGAAATGAAACAGAAATGAACTACATACGCCAGCTTCAATTTGTGCTATTAAATTTTTTTTAGACTTTTGAAGTTAGCATTTGTAGCTTTATCGTAGTAAAGGGTTTAAAATAACAGAATATGATTAAATACGGTGTTGTTTTTAATTTTGTTAAAGTATCTGTTTTAGTTCTGTTCTGAAAATTAGCCAACATGGTATAATTTGTAGTCGTACAAATTTTTGGTTTGGTCATGTTCTTTTTGGTTTAGTACTCTCCTTATACAACTAGAACTCTATAAGTCTACAACTATGCAGGTCTATTACTCTTCTTTCATTAAACAATTTCAAATACTAAAAACGCTCATCATGTATTACAAGACAAAAACTTTATCATTATACTCTTAAATATAATTAGTTGAAAAAAATAAAACTACTATTAATAGCATATATTAATACTAACGGTCTATTACTCTTCTTTCATTAAACAATTTCAAATACTAAAAACACTCATCATGTATTACAAGACAAAAACTTTATCATTATCCTCTTAAATATAATTAGTTGAAAAAAATAAAACTACTATTAATAACATATATTAATACTAAAAAATACTTATAAATAGATGTTCCAATTATACTAAAAATACTATGATAATTTTGAAATTTAACTTATAAATAATAAATTATGAATTATATACTCGCCCATGCAACATGGGTATAATTTGTAGTCATAAATTTTGTTCATGTTTTTTGGTAGAAATCTATCTTAATAGGTACAAGTCTTAAACAATTATAAGACTAAAAATCTATCTCTTATAAGTACAAGTTTTAAAAAAATTACAATACTAAAAATCTATCTCATAATAAATACAAGTTTTAAACCGATCCAAAACACCACACGCATATAACTTTCGAGTCTTCGGCTTGCTTTGTTATTTCATTAAAAAAATTGTAATGACATTAAAATAAAATTATATATATCATTTTGAATATATTTTTTTAACAAAAACCTTGATATAACTCTTTCGAATTCTAACATGTTCTATTTCAATACAAACACGAATAATTACATAATTTTTTTTAACTCTAATCTGCTACACGGCAAATATCTTTCTCATACACATGAAGATATACGAAATATGAAAAATATGATTTAAAATTAATTGAATAATAAATTATCGCATGTTAATAACAAAAAATTAAAATAGATAATAAATTGTAAAAGTTAAATTTTTGTGAGAAAATATAATCCGTTAGTTAATATAATTTAACTAAGGTTCAATTCTTTAATATTAAAATACTAATAAAATAATGTTAAATTTAAGTTATAAAAAATAAATTACGAATTATATAACCGCCCGTGCTTCGCACGGGTTAAAGGCTAGTATATATAATAAGGCAACTAAGGGCAAAAAGTATCAAGAAAATAGCTGTGAAATGTCTGATATACCCTTACTCATCATATAATTACAAGAATACCATCCAAAAATTCATTTAATTCACTAAAATTATTAAATGCTATTGAATGCTCTAATTACACATAAAATAATGACATTAATTGCGCTTATCATTTTACATTAAAATTTCATTTATAAAAGTATCACTAACAAATTTGTGGGTACAAAAAATTAGAAGTAATTAATCGAGCAATTAATTCATGTAAATTTTAATCAAGTAACACAAAAAATATTCATGTGTTTTGATTTTTGACTTTCATGTTGATTCGATCTTAAACATTGTTAATTCTACACACTTTCCGGTTGATCCAGTCTTAAACATTAAAAATTACACGTTGAGTCCGAATAATCTTAAGTATTATCAAAGTATTCGAATCCTCCATACATGAAAATAGGAGCGTGAGATAGTGGCAGTGATACATTGTTCTCTAATCACAATCAAACTATCGAAAATTATATATGCATTACAAGAATTCTTGCAATATCTTAAAACTTAATCGTGATTTGACAACATGAGCTAATATGTCCAAATATGTTTATGATCCGGAATAAATTTTTAAAGTATGGTGATATATTAATATTAGAGTAAACTTCAAAGTTGTGGCTAAAGTTTACACCGATTTTCAAAAAGTTGACCAGAGTTTCAAATTCTCGAAAACGTGGCCAAATTTTGACTTTATTTTTTAGAAATGTGGCTTCCGTTAAATGTCACTAACGGAAGCCTAACGGGAGCCACATTTTTGAAAAGCGGGCCAAAGTTTGGCCACTTTTCTGAAATTTGAAATGGACATAAGGGTAAAAATAAGTTCCAAATTCTCAGAAAAGTGGCTAAACTTTGGCCCGTTTTTCAAAAATGTGGCTCCCGTTAGGCTTCCGTTAGTGACATTTAACGGGAGCCACACTTTTAAAAAGCGAAGCCAAAATTTGGCCATCTTTTTGAGAATTTGGAACTCTGGCCAACTTTTTGAAAACCGGTGCAAACTTTAGCCACAAATCTGAAGTTTGCTCTTAATATTATTATTGCTAAATAGTAAATATTATATTTTCACTTGCTTAAACAAAAGAATCAAACTCAAATATTTTATAGAAAAACAGATAAATAATATGCATGTTCTAAATAAGATAATTACACAAAAATATGATATAAAATACAATATAGATTAGCGGCCCGTGCCTTGCACGGGTTTTTATACTAGTTTGAATATCTGTAATGGTGATTCTGAAAATTATTCGTTTTATGTATTTGTTTACAATATTCGAAGTATCTGCGAGAAGTATTTTTTTTAAAATTATGTAAAATTATTTTATTTGGACCCTTAGTGATATAGGGTATACCGAGTTAACCAGCTGTAGGGGTACTATAGCCATGTCATTGCAGCACCAGTGGCATGACGTTTTCGTGACAGTGTGATTGATCATAGCGTATTCTTTTGTTAGCTTTAAGAGGAGCTTTGACCATTTGATATTTGTTCAGGATACGTGGATGCACCATAGTTTGATTTTATTTGATTTGGCGGTGACGATACATATGTGTATTTATCTGATTTGTTGCATACATTACGGTACCCTATGATGGATGTATCTGTATCTGTTATGATCTCGGTATGAAATATCCTAACCCTTTGTTGATTCAACATCTTTCTCTTTATTATAAAATGATCAAAATATTATTTCTACTTCATGTTTTATTAAATACTACTTCCAATCCATACTGAACATTTGGCTCATTTCGTATTCTTTCTCTGACAGGTATTTAGGGGGATCTGGGACTGTGTGATGAATAGCTATCTTTTACTTTTGTTGGTTAGGACTTGTGGGCTTTTAGCATTACTTAATATTTTAATATTTATTTAGATATTTAGTTTATTTAAATTGATTAGTTTGAACTATCAGGAGGTTTAATTTTATTAAGACATTAATGATTTTAAGTATTATCTCCTCCCATTTATGAATGGGTGTTATATTATGCATGTGTGTGTATGTATGTTTGAGTATGTATATTTGTATGTATCCATAATCACAATATAATAATGATGAGTTATATATAAATATATCTATTTATTATGCAACAGTTAATAGGCTTAAATAAATGAATTGCGTTACATACAAAATTACATGTACATTAATGTAGGGGTTTAGCATTTAATAAGTGATTTACACTAATTTTTTTTATTTATAAAAGTATATATATTTATGATCAAATAAATAATAATGAGTATTAATATGCATATTAATGAGAAAGAATGCCCAATATAGCTCCTCCATAAAAAATAATTCTCAAATTACCTTTTCTGGGAGAGTTGGCCTTAATACCCACTGAACTTGCATAAACAACATGCGTATTCTTGACAGACATACAACTACTTATGCTATATTGTCATATATGAAAGGTAAACCGTAAAGGCAAGCATCCCAGTGCATTTTGTCTTGCATTACTCTTTCTCTCTCTTTAAAGAGAAAGTCGCCTCTTCCCCTTATGATATACTTATATAATGGTGTTTCCCGTCGACACGTTCTATAACTCATACCATATTCATAAAATATATACTTACATATTTTATATTTATATATTCCTCACTTTCTAATATAGCCGGTGTTTCCGGCTCTATCAAAAACCACGATCATTTTAACCTGTTGAAATTGCACCGGTTTATATTTTATGATGAGGTTGGTTTCAATTTTACCCACTCGTTTTAGGTCAAAATCGCAAGTATATCTAACACCGTCGCATCCCACAAATGCGACTCTACATATATGCAAGCAGTATATGCGCATCTAACGTAGTTGGCAAACAAATATGCATTGTATACGCATTTATTATACTCCCTCTGTTTCTTTTTTTCTTTTCTTGTTTGTGATGTCGGTACTGTTCATAACATGAGACAACTTACTTATTTACATCTAATCTATAAATCTAAATATAGTCATGAGTGATCTTGTTAGATTCGTATTCACGAGTACTTTAATACGGTGAAGTTTTTATATTTAATGCTACTACGAAATGAAAGATATTAACGATCAAAAGTGTGTATTGACGAACGTGAAAAGTACAAACACAAAAAGTATTTAGAGACGGAGGGATTATGTGAATTCAGAACATGCATCTACACTCTGCGCAATCAGTCTGTAAAAAGGGCCACAGTTCCTGACAATGGGTATTTTGGTTATTTTCTGTTCGGATGTGGGCATTCAGAGCCTTAACCCTAACAAAATCAAGATACTAAAATAAGAAAGGAAAGTAGATTTTTTTGCCACCCAACTAATTATTTATTTAGAAACCTACCACTGAACTGTAATTTTTTCCTATTTTGTCATTAATGTTAGGTTCAAATTTTTTTATCGCTAAAGTTAGGTTCGGATTTGATTATTAACACTATGTTATTCTTTTTAGCATTATTAAATTATACTGTTAGTCTGCAATATTATGGTGATCTGATATGTGTCTATATCTTTATATGTAATATTACATATGCATGTAGTTTACCTTGGAGGACGAAAGTTGGACACACATTTTGAGACTGCTAAAAAATTTAGTTTCAAAAATTATTTTATTTTATTTTTTCTAAATAAAATTTAACGTTTGAATTTAACAATATGTTATTTTTATACCATTATAAAAACATAGTGGTAGTGTGCAATATTATGTTTGAAGTCATTGATTTCATATTGATAATTTAATGAAATTTTAGAATTCTAATTATAATTCTTCCTGATTTTACCACTCCTTTATGTCCATCTCATTTATTTAAAGTTCTTTACCACTACTTGGCACGTATTTTAGGGTTCTCACTTTTTATAGAATATACTCTCTCTGTTATTTTATTATTTGATATTTTGACTTTTGACACACATGTTTAGGTGAGTTGACCGGATAGTAAAAACTATTATTTTTGATTAATTTTTTTAATGAATTAAAATTTTGATTATATATTTTAATTCACAAAAAGGAAAATTTGAAAAATAATATTTCTAACTACTCCCGTCCTTCAAGATAAACTACTAGGACACATATGGAGTACTGTATATAAAGATATAGACACATATCAGATAACTATTATATTGCAGACTATCACTACATTTTAATAATGCTAAAAAGAATAATATAGTGTTAATAATCAAATCCGAACCTAACGTTAGTGACAAAAAAAATCCGAACCTAACGTTAGTAACAAAATAAAAATCCGAACTTAACATTAGTGACAAAACAGAAAACAATTATAGTTCAGTGGTAGGTTTCTAAATAAATAATAAGTTGGATGGTAAAAAAAATCTACTTTCCCAAATAAGAAAAGTTATTAGTGAAAATAATTAAAAATGCTAAAATAAATACAAAATCACTTGTACACGGAGGACGAATATTATGGGACATTGACAATTTGGCATGCGCAAAGCTGTTAATAGGAAAATAACTAAAAAAACAAACTCGACCGCCACGTCATTAAGCCATTAATTAAGCCCAACAAGGTCAGTTGTCATTAAACATCGAAGATACATATATTGCAAATCATAGGCCAGTCTCAGTTTAATGAATTGATTTGCACCAACCTTAATCTTGTCAAACACAATTACACAAAATACGCAAACCATCCGATCAAACACAAGCACCATTACATTCGATCAAAGACAAAATCTAACTTTTATTACAATGACAAACACAATTATATGGGATCTTTAGTTTCGTACTGGTCAAAGCAAACAACAACAATAAGAACAATTACAACAACAAAATTAATATAAACCCATCGATTGATCCCAGTTTTGTACTCCCTCCGTCCCACCCAATTCTTTACATTGGGTTTGGGCACGGATGTTAAAAAATATGTATAAAGTAGTGGAAAAGAGAAAGAAAAGTGGGTGAAGTGGTGGGACCCATTGGTTTTTAATATATAAAAGGGAGATAGGGGAGTAAAAGTAGTGTGAAAAGTAAGAAAAAGTGAGAAAGTGGTGGGACCCATTACCTATTTTAGGAAAGTTTTGTAATGTAAAGAAATGAGTGGGACGGCTTAAAAAGGAAACTGTAAAGAATCTGCTGGGACGGAGGGAGTAACATCTTATTTGCTTCTCTTTGTCTTACAACAACATTAATTTTTCAAGTTTCTTTTTATTCCTCTGTATTCTTCTAAGTAACCCAAGTATAAAAGCACGACCACGATCGCAAACCGGCGGATCCACCCAACGGAAATACTTGCGACTCCTTCTACTGTTTAGACAGCTAACAAATCTCCGACATGCATTACTCTCCGTCTAAACCGTGCGTTCCACAACCAACATACGACATACACACCATTCCTCCATTAAATACAACGAGGTTACTCAATTCTGAAATTAGGGTTACGATTTTGGGGGGTTTAACCCGTTTATACACACGCTTAATTCGATTATATATACACGCCCAAAATAAAACTAGTCGTTGCAGTAGTGAAATTACAAAAATACCCACATATCGTTAATCCTATCTACGGAAGTATGCGAATTGTAATATTTTTTTAAACTCGATCATGCTATTTGCTAGATATGAAACTTAAGCTAAACAATGACAATGATGTGCATATGTTGGAAACTTCGAGTGCACAGTCTGTGTTTGAAATATTTTTAAGAGAAAAGTGCACTATGTGTACTCGCACTTTACACGTTCCAGCACTTTTAATATTGTACTTTCATATCCTACACCCGAACGACTGCACTTCAGGATTTTCACCAGTTAGTGTACTTCCGTCAAATAAAACTTAACGGCGTTAGATTAATTATTAATTAACAGGGTTGATCAATTAGCAGGATCAGAGTATTTGGTGTATGCTATTGCTGTCTCCACGGAGGATAATAACTCTCCACACCACACCACACAACTATAATCTCATATCTAGTTTCCCCAGAAACTAACTCAAGCATTTCACTGTTTATCTTCTCGATAATAGAGACTACTACAACAATGGCCTCAACTTCCAATCTCCTCTCTAGTTACCCGATCCGTGCAGCTAAATTTTCCGGCACCGGCGCCACTTTATTGTTTTCTACGCCGCCGTCGAGGAATTCAGAAGGAAGCTTCTATTCCGCCACAGTACCAGAAGCTTTTCGAATTAAGTCTCTCGTTGCAGCAGGAGATTGTTGATTACTTGCAGCGGTGTTATAGAGATTGACGAGGCTCAGTTTTCAGATGTTGTATTGAAGTTTAATCCTCCAGTTCTTGCTGAGTTTGTTGCCACTTGGTGTGGTCCTTGCCAATTGATTTCTCCAATTATCAAATGGCGGCTAAGATTCTACCCAAGTCAATCGATTTCATTGAATTAGATGTTTTTCTCAATTGATTGTCAGCCCGCTGTGATAATTATTTGTTAGAGAATATGTAATGTTTTGTCGGTTTAAGGTTTGAAAATTTAATTTACCCTACTAATTACAGACTAATCTAACACCGTCACATTTTATTTGACCGGAGTACACTCATTGCTGAAAATTCTGAAGTGCAGTCGTTCGGGTGCAGGACATGTAAGTACAATACTGAAAGTGCTGGAACGTGTAAAGTGCGAGTACACATAGTGCACTTTTCTCTATTTTTAATTATAAAATGTATGTAGCTTTCAGTCAAAAAAGTTAACCAATATTATTCAATTTTTTAGAGCATATTAGAACGTTATTTTAAAAATTCCATCAACGGATCCCATTTATATATTTTAACCCGATTATGTTGTATGTAATTTTCACATATAAAAATATTTACCGACAATATAAATAAGATAAGTGCAATTTTAATAAAAAGAAAGATTGAATTGACTTGAGCAAAAGTGAAAAGATCAAAATTGAGATTTGACTAATGTAGCACGAAAATATTACTTAAAATAGTCATTACTCGTTTTTTATTAATTTACAACACTATTTGATTACTTTATTCTAAAAAATAAAGTTTTACATTTACATAATTACATTATACTAGCTTATAACCCGTGCAATGCACATGCAGTTATAATATTTGCTATTTTATCGTATATATTTTAACTTAAACTAATATTATTGTGAGAATAAAATTATGATAGAATAATATGATTAAATAAATTTTTTATTTAACAGATGATAAATTCTTATAGTTAATTTCGTCAAATGGCTAATTAAAAGTTAGGTCGAACATATATATTTTACTGAGAATGTTAAAATACGTTTTTATTTCATGTTATAATTTAAGAAGATCTATAAAATCAGATATAAATCAACCAATCAATCTTTTAATATTTCATTATTGATAATATAGTATGGAACATAATAAGTTAAAAAAGACGCGTAAACCACTAATCTAAATGTTTTGGTTTAATAGATGATAAAAAAAATATATTATAATATGTTATAAATTAAGGAGGTTCGTGGGTCGAACACCAACCGGCTCACCATACTCGAGTGACCTACTGACTAACTGAACTTTTCATGTTTCGGATTTAACAGTATAATAGTATATTATAGATGTATAATATTACTTTTAAAGTGATTACATTAATATATTTAAAAATAATTTTAATGTATTTTGGTTGAAAAATATCACAGGTTATTTATTAATAAATATATATAATATTATTATATTTTAACATATGAAGCTCGTGTTAATTGTAGAAGATCCCTTTTTAATTAGAAAATATTAAAAAAGATAATGTGTTTTAGTTAAAAAGGTAATTATTATGTTTCTCGATGTTATTTTAAATGATGGAGTTTTTTTAGTTAGAAAATATAAGAAAGTTAACATATTTTAAATAAAAAGAATAATTGGTATATAGATAGGCTCGTATATGGCTCAAGTAACTACTGACCAAATTTTCAATGTTTCGGCTTTAATAGTCTAATATAGATGTATTTTATTTACTGGAAAATCGATTTTTTAGTTAGGATTCTGAAAAAGATAATGTGTTTTAGTAAAAAAGAGTAGTTGCTATGTTGTTCAATATTATTTTAAAAAATTGAGTGTTTTTAGTTAGAACATATAAAAAAAGATAATAGATTTAGTTAGAAAGATAATTGATTATATAAGTAGGCCCATAACTTGGCCCAAGTACCGACCGACCAAACTTTTATTGTTTCGGCTTAGTATGGTAAACTAATATTATTGTGAGAATAAAATTATGATATATGTAGCCCGTGTTAATTGTAGAATTTCCATTTTTTAGTTAGAATATATAAAAAAAAGAATGTGTTTTAGTTAAAAAAGTAATTACTACGTTTTTCGATGTTATTTTAAATAATGGAGTTTTTTATTTAGAAAATATAAAAAAAGAAACATATTTTAGTTTAAAAGAATAATTGGTATATAGATAGGCCCGTATTTTGGCCCAAGTACGGATTGACCAAAATTTCAATGTTTCGACTTTAATAGTATAGTATAGATAGATGCGTATATATTTTTTTAAGGTTGTGATCTTATATTTGTTTTATATTTTGATTTGTTTATATTTTGTTTGAAGCCCACTAATTTTGTTTGAAACCCGCTAATTATAAAAGTCCATATAAAGGCCCGCGCACCGACCGATCAAATTTTTAATGTTTCGGTTTTAATAGGATAGTATTTTTTAAGGTTTGACTTTAATTTTGGTATAGTCAAATAGGTTTTATATTTGTTATGTTTTGATCGTATATTTGTTTTATGTTTTGATTTGTTTATATTTTGTTTGAAACCCACTAATTTTGTTTGAAACCTGTTATGGCCAGTTTTGGCCATGAGAATATCAAGGTGGGCGCGCCCTCCACGGGGCGATCCCGTGGGGGGCGACCCTGAGTGGCGGGGACAGGAGTGTCATGAATGGTTGTGTCATGTTCGAAACTCGGAAGACAGGTGATGAAGGTCAGGAAGGGCGCGCCCTTCACAGGGTCAGCCCGGAAGGTGCGGCCTTTGTCTGAAAGAAGGTATGGTCTCTGTTACTGGAGAGAGATGATTAGACAGGATAACGAAGGAGAAGGGCGCGCCCTCCATGGTCGCGCCCACAGGTAAATTTGTTATGTGTGAGGATGAGTGAGTCTCAATGACGACCCTTCCGAGGGATACGAAGACCAACCCTTCCGAGGGATATGAAGACTAGTGCCGGGCTCATCTGGTAGTTATCAGGCTCATCTGGTAGTTCCCGGGTTACGTCCGGGCGTGATCTATAATCCTCAATCCTGCTATCTGCCGGGTTGTCCTCGTGCGGGGGCTTGAGGTGATCATGATTGTTGAAGGCCCTCAGGGGTATCATGAAGGCCGATCATATGTCTGGGTCCTGTATTCTAGTGAGTTAGCCCTCATTGGGGGACTGAGACGATCGTGTAACTTGGCTCCTTATTTGTCTTGCCCTTTAGTGAGAACCTTCACTAAGGGGTGAGGACGCGTCACTACACCTCATGGAGTTGGTCACGGCTCTATCGGACGTCTCCTCCATGCTACGAAAGAGTAGCGGTTAGTGTCATCTCTCGTAGTGGAGATGATGCCGTATCCGTGATGTACTTGGACTAGGAGTCTACGGTAGTTGTCTCGAGGCTTAATTCTAACTGGAGTAGAACTCTAAGTGATAAGTCACCGGCTTGATGTTGGTCTTATCCCCAAGAGTCCTAGTCTTGATCAAACTAGGAGTCTTGGTTCAATAGAACTACGTACGGCTTGATCCCCTATATAAAGGGGTACGTAGGCACATCAAGGGAGATATCGAGAGTTGTGAGAACGAGAGCGAAGATATATTCCCTTGATCTCAGCCACCCTCAAACACCTAACACTACCATCCTACGACGGTTTTCCGTCATATCACCACCACGCTACACCGTATTCCGGCAATGAACCTCACGTTTGTTGATTCACCAAATTCCTCTATCAACAAAACCCGCTAATTATAAAAGTCCGTATAAAAGCACGCGTACCGACCGGCCAAACTTTTAATATTTCGGCTTTAATAGTATTGTATAGATTTGTAGAAATAAATATTGATTTTAAACAAAATTTTGGTTTGAACAATGAAGATGCAAGGTTTTGAACATCAGTCACCAAACCATAAAATTATTATTTTTCATGGCACTAAACTGCAATTGACTCTGTATATTGTCTGCACAACAAAGCATTGAATGCTCACTAAACTCTCAGAGCTCGAACACACAGAGACAGAAGCACGTCGATTCCATGGGCAATTTCGCTTTACAATTCCAACTTTTCCTCCAAGCACGTACACCTATACACACACAGAGACACACACACGCACACTTCGTGTCTATATATCCGCATTCCCCTTTCCAAACACCTTACCTCTGCATACACACTTCCTGTCTATATATACCACACTCCACTCCCCATAATCATATTCTCTCTCATTTCATTCCACTCTCACTTTCTCTCTCATTTCATTCCACTCTCACTTTCTCTCTCTAAAGCTAACAGCACTCTCAAATTAGGGTTTTGCGATTTCTTCGGAGGTATTCTCGAAGCTCTTTTAGTGTTGATTACATCTATTACTCGTGTTGAATTACAGTTTGATGCGTTAATTACATATATTACTCGTGTTGAATTACAGTTTGTTGCGTTAATTACATCTATTACTCGTGTTGAATTACAGTTTGTTGCGTTAATTACATCTATTACTCGTGTTGAATTACAGTTTGATGCTTGAACTGATTGTTTGCTTGAGGTATTTTTATGTGAATTAGAGTTGAAAGAGCTGTGCATGTTATATTTTTTACAGTTTGATGCGTTAATTACATCTATTACTCGTGTTGAATTACAGTTTGATGCTTGAACTGATTGTTTGCTTGCGGTATTTTTATGTGAATTAGAGTTGAAAGAGCTGTGTATGTAATATTTTTTACAGTTTGACGCGTTAATTACATCTATTACTCGTGTTGAACTACAGTTTGATGCTTGAACTGATTTTTTGCTTGCGGTATTTTTATGTGAATTAGAGTTGAAAGAGCTGTGTATGTTATATTTTTTATTTTTTTAAAAATCTATTACTCGTGTTGAACTGATTATTTCATTACTGTGTAATGTTTGTGTTTATTTGTGTTAAGATGGAAGCCAAGAAGCCTATAGCTAGGTGTGGCCTAGCATCAAAAGGCAAGAAGATTCAACTTCTTACGAATCACTATAAAGTGAATGTTAAAAATGTCGATGGACATTTTTTTCAGTATACTGTAAGTTTCTTCCTAGTTAATTATTTACCTTGTATTTTTTTTCCTTGCTGTTGCCTGGCTGCGTTTGGCAGAATCTAAGCATAATAATTATGCAGGTTGCCTTTTTCTATGAGGATGGCCGTCCAGTTGAAGGTAAAGGTATTAAAACCCAAGTGCTTGATTGTGTTCATGACACATACAAGGCTGAGGTGGAAGGGAAAGACTTCGCTTATGATGGTGAAAAGAGTCTGTTTACAGTTGGAGCTCTTCCTAAAAACAAGCTTGAGTTCACTGTTGTGCTTAAGGATAACTCATCCAATAGGTATGTTTTTGCTTAAATAATTGCTAGAGTTCACTGTTGTGGTTAAGAAACAAGCTAGAGTTCACTGGATTGTTATTATATGCAGGAACAATCAATCTAAGTCTTACAAGGTTGAGATATCCTTTGCTGCGAAGATTCCTATGCAGGCCATTGCACAAGCTTTACGTGGTCAGGACTCGAAGAACTCTCAGGAGGCCATAAGGGTTCTAAATATCATCGTCAGACAGCATGCAGCTAAACAGTATGTTATTGCTCCTGACTTTTTTAGGGTTTGTCATGTGATTGATATTTAACATTGAGTACTGCAGGGGATGCCGTTTTGAACGCCAGTTGTGCTTTAACGTGAATGAGTTTTCTGATTTGGGGGGTGGCGTCCTTGGTTATCATGGATTTAATTCAAGTTTTCGGACCACACAGGGAGGTTTGTCACTAAATATAGGTATGCTTGCTCAAGTTTGTATTGTAATATATGTTTTTCAAGTAATGTATATTAATGCCGGCATAGCTGATACAACATATAAATTGTTAACTAGATTTGTTTTGTGACTTATCAGACAGCATAATGGTTATTAAGCCTGGACCTGTTGTTGATTTCCTGATAGCCAATCAGAATGCCAAGGATTCATTTTCTCTTGACTGGGCGACGGTAAACTAAACTTCACTACATCATCCAATTCTTCAACTTATTATTTCTAAATTCTCGTTTTCCCTCCATTGTGCAGGCCAATCAAGTGCTGAAAGGTTTAAGGGTGAAGACCAGTTCAACTAACACTGCGTACAAGATTACAGGACTCAGCGATGAAATCTGCAAAAAACTTATGTATGCTTCTAGTACTTTTAATGTACCTATTTGTGGTATTTGTGCCTGGATGCTCTTAGAAATCAACTTCCTTGCCTGTTTAAGTTTTTGTATTTCCATTGCCCAATGTTTTTTTGGTTCAACTCGAAGATTTATGTTTCTTTTAATTGTCCTGTAGGTTTTCGATGAAGCGGAGAGGTGAAAAAGATGAGAATGGGGAACCACTAATGACTGAATTATCTGTTTATGATTATTTTGTAAACATTAGAAATATTCCTCTGTGTTACTCTGGTGATCTTCCCTGCATTATTGTTGGAAACCCCAAGCGTCCAACATATATCCCTCTAGAGGTTATTCTTTGCCGCATTACTAATTAGCAGTTACAGTTCTCAATTATATCTCAGGATCTCTATGTGACAAATGAATTTCTTACTTTATACTTAAATGCAACTGTTTTGTAGCTTTGTTCACTGGTTTCCTTGCAACATTATCCAAAAGCTCTTACCACTCTTCAACCAGGGTCATTGGTGGAGAAATCAAAGCAAAAGCCCCAAGATAGGATGACAACATTGACAAACGTAATTCTTATCTTATCAACCTTTCGAGGAAGAGCATTCTCATTTTTATTTTTTATAAAACTACTTCATGGTGTTTGCAGGGTCCACAAATCAACAATTATGCTGACGAGCCTTTGTTGCGTGCCTGCGGTGTTTCTATTATTAATAAGTTCACTGAAGTAGATGGGCGCATGCTGGCAGCACCTAGGGTACACACTTCTCTCTCACTCCCCCCTATATGTTTTGTAGCTTATGACTTTCTCATTTCTTATAATTACAGATACGGGTCGGACATTTAGAAACCATAGCACCCCACAACGGTCGCTGGAATTTCAGCGAAAAGGTTTGTTTATAGTAAAGTTATTAACGTTTTTATCCATTATACATGTCTGTTGATGATTTTAATTAACTTTTAATGTGTTTGACCAGAAACTCTTGCAGCCTACAACAATTAGTGAATGGGCTGTTGTCAACTTCTCTGCTAAGTGCAACATGCAATCCCTAATAAATGATCTTATAAAATGCGGGGAGTTAAAAGGAATGGTAAGTATTAATTGTTTCTGCCATTTGCACGGCTAATTGTTGAACTTTTTAATTGTTAAAACTTTTTCTACAGAATTTTTTGAGCTCTCCTGTGGTGATCGAGGAAAGTCCACAGCACAGGCGGGATTCTCCTCTTGTTAGAGTTGAAAAGATGTTCAAATTTTTGTTCTCAAAACTTCCATACGCCCCACAATTTTTGCTCTGTGTACTTCCTGAGAGGAAATCACCTCTATATGGTTTGTTTCTAGTCCTCTGTTCAAATTTTTTTCAATACTGTATATTTACTTGACTTTACTAATTTGTTTTGCAAGGTCACTGGAAAAGAAATTGTCAAGTTGTCCATGGAATTTATACACAGTGCATTGGTCCTAAGATTTATACAAGAAAAGGCCTTTCTTATGTAGTTGACCAACGTCTGATGAGTGTCCTTCTAAAGATCAATGCAAAGGTATTATATATTCTGGAATAATCTGATGTTAATAGTTTTTCAGTGGATTTGACATTGATGAATATTTTTTATTGTCTTGGTAGCTTGGTGGGCTGAATTCGAAGTTCGCAATTGGATATGCCCGTAGCATTTCTCAAAAACTAAAAGCTGGCTCACTTATCATTGGGATGACGCTCTGCCGTGGCTCTTCTGATGTTCCATCTATTGCTGCGGTGAATCTTTTTTTTATAATCATTTTTCATCTGCTCTTCTAATTTAAGTGGTTCCAGTGTATTTTTGAAAATCTTATACAAGTAATACATTGAAATTTACGATGCAATAGTTTTTAAAAATTACCATTAATGGATTATGAACGATGTGACATATTTCTCCGACGAAATGCAACATCGGTGTCGGAATTTCAATTCTATTTTGTGTTTTGTCTTGCTTTTCTTTCGTAAAATTTCGCAGGTTGTTAGGTACAAGCACTGGCCATTTTGTCTTATCTTACATTCATAAAATTCTCAGGTTGTTAGTTCCGGAGAGGGGCCACTGAGCGCAAAGTATAGGGCATCAGTTCATACTCAGTCCCCAAAGGTTAAGATGATAGCCTCTCTCTTTACCAGAGTTGCTGACAACAAAGATGATGGAATAATGAGGTTGATCTATATATGACTGTCTTTTATGTTATTATTGTTACATTTGCTAGTTATAAAGTCCTTCATCTCATTTGAAGACCCTTGCAAGGGTAATAATAGTAAGCTAGAATCAGTTTTTGACTTTCAGTATGCAGTCATAATTATCAGTAAGCAGTCGAGGGATAATTTATTAGTGACATCCGCTGTTTATCTGCAGTGAGATTTTGGATGACTATTACATGAGGTCAGGGAGCAGGAGACCCGAACAAATCATTATATTTAGGTACTTTTGACTGAATATGATTGAAGTGTGGGTGTACTTGAAATTTAGAATATGTGTGTTTACCTTCTAACTACTTGCCAAATAAGAGTTTTTGTATTTTTCTATTCCGGGTGCTACTTTTTTTGTGCAATTTATATTCTTTTGCTATGTAGTAATACCCTGTACTATAATCTTTAGGAATGGTGTTAGCGAATCACAGTTCAATCAGGTTCTGAATTTTGAATTGAATCAAATTATTGAGGTATGCTAAATATTGCTTAATTTGTATGTTATGTTTGTTGGAAATCTTCTAATTTATATATGCAGGCGTGCAAGTTCAAGGATGGGAAATGGTGCCCAAAGTTTGTTGTCATAATTGCACAAAAGAGTCGACATACAAAGTTTTTCCAGCCAACATCTGCTGACAATGTCCCCGCTGGTAGAATGTTTAAGATAGTTAATATTTGCATGGTTTTAGTACAAAGGTGTGGTGCACGAGGTGCTAATTTTCTTTTCTTTTCAGGAACTGTTGTTGACAATAAGATCTGTCATCCTCGGAACAATGATTTCTACTTGTGTGCTCAGGCTGGAATGGTTGTGAGTATTTGACTTGTTAGTTAAAGGCATGATATAATTTGGTAGCATGTATCTTACCTGTTGATATATTGGGTAATTAGTTTTGGTCAGTCAATTCTTCATTTCAATTGTCAACAAATTCTCCTAACATTCTTATATTTCATCTCATTAGGGTACTACAAGGCCAACCCATTATCACGTTTTGTTGGATGAAATTGGTTTTTCCCCGGATGAGATGCAGAAATTTGTTCATTTTCTGTGCTACCAGTATGTATTTGTTTCTTATTTGTTAATTTAGCTGACATGTCTATGTAGGAGGTTACTAACATCCCAGTATATCATGTGATTTCAGGTACCAGGGAAGCACAACTGCTACTTCTGTAGGTATGTACATATCCAACCAGTGCTTTCAAATGTTCACATGTGTTGTGCTTTCCACTATAGATTCTGATACAAATCTTTCTTTGTTCCAGTTGCTCCAATTCATTATGCACGCTTGGCAGCCACTCAGACAAGGAAGTTTACAATGTACGATGACACTTCAGAAACGTGTTCAAACCATGGTGGTGGGACCGTTCATGAAAAACTGCGAAATTCCATGTTCTTTGTCTAAGCTTGAAGAGCGTTTACTCAGTGAAATACGTAATGAAGAATATCTCTGTAATATCTAGTCTCAAGTCTAAACTTGCAAGTATTCTGAGCACCTATCCATGTTCAGGTAGGTAGTTGATGACAACTTGAAGCCCATATTTTTTCATTACTATCCTACAATGAAATTTAGTAAAAAAAGAGTTTATACTAAATTTAGTTAGTTGAGTTGATACCAGAAAACAAACAGCAACAAAAACACGAGTTTATAGTAAATTTAGTAAGAAGCAGAAGCTGCCTATATATTACAGAGTTTTTTTCCCCCTAAAAGAAGTATATCTGAAATCGTCTTATATCTTTCTTTTTATTTCTTTATTTTTCCTTCACCTTTTGAATTTGATATTTTTTTGACTTTAAAAAATAAAACAATTTCTATAATAATCATGTCATATTTCTTTTTTTGTTTCTTAATATTTCTTTCACCTATTTTCTATTATCAAATGAATTTTAAACAGTATTACTATACAAACATCTACAACAAAAAATATTTCACGTATTCTCCCGGCCTTCTTATCTATAAATAATTTTATCATTTTATTATCGAATATCATCATGTTTCTCAGATATCACCATTATTTTTGAACTCAAGAGTTATTTCCGATCTTACTAACTATAAATTTGAAGTTATAAATTATTATTACCTAAAATATAAATGATTTTTACCTGAACTCTTTTAATAATATATTTATTCTTATACTTGACTATTAGCTTCTTACTAAATTTAGTAAGAAGTAGTTTATTTGTATATTCTTACCAATGTTCATGTTCCAACTCCCATTAAATAGATTTTGATGAGTATTTCAGTTTCCTAACTAAAACATAAACTCTGTTTCCGAGCCAAAAATACTGGCTCCCATTTAGTAGTAGCTTCAAAGAATGACTGCATGGTTCATACTCATCTTTGATGGTTTGTCCATTTGTGTTTGAATTTTCCATTTCATTACATGTCACCTCTTCCTTTTTTGTGGTGGGAAGTTCAATTCTTTGAGATTATGCTTACGATCTGTGTTTTTTTCTGAAAAATCTCCAATATATTAAAAAATCATCGATTATATTCCAATTAACTAAATATTTCCGATTCACACAAAAAGCTCACGTAAATCGTGTATAAATAAATAAATCCTAAATCAATATATCAACTACTTAGTTTCTGATTCTTTCATGTCTCATATATTAGTCAGACAACAAAAAGCTAGAGGCCATATGCCTGCATACAGTATACAGGATGGCTCTGTGCACAATTCTAAATTTTGGTATATATCAAGCATCATATATTAAAAAACGGAGGCAATATGCCACAACCCCTGTTCTTGCGACCAATAACTCAAAACGGACGATAATGAAGCTTGTCAAACAATATAAACTGAGGGGATCAGATGATACAGAAATGGACAACATTCAAAGATCCAGCCATGCAAAATCCAAGAAGAGCAATTAACGAAAAGATAGTATAAGAGGAGTCTACATTTCCAAATGCTTAAAAAACTTTGTTCAAAACTTATACTAGAGAAATACAAAATCAATTCCATTACAAGCTAAGGTGATAACTAATGCAAAGGGAATGTAGTTGAATCTTCTTACTTAAAGGTCTTGGACACTCAAACCTGCAAAAATAAACAAAACATAAATAAGCATAAGAGGCTTAAAAACAGACCATACATCAATTATCTTAACACCAACAGATTAAGAAACACCAATAATAGAAGAAATTTGAATACTAGACAGATAATATTGTCTTCATCCTTCAACCATATTCTTCATCCAAAGTCTATGAAAATATTACTAGTACTTGACAGAATTGGTGCTTTGTAAGTTCTGTTAAATGAAGGATCAAAAAATGATATAGTCAACCCATTATCTCAAAAGAGAAGTAGTCAAGTAGAAAGCTTCTAGCACTTCTAGAAAGTGGTAAAATCATTTCTAAAGCACAAAATTTTAGTACTTAATGGCGCCATTGTATTCAAAAGGAAACTTAAGCAGGCTTTTTAAGTATAACTCAACAAAAACGAGGCTCTCATTATAAACCAACCAACAAATGAAATGACTTCAATGACGATACATATATCTTAATTCTTGATAAAAGTTATTCAGTTTAGGTTCAATATGAAAGAACACAATATTGCTAATGCAAGTTCATTTTCAAGCATAATCCACTAAACAGCAGGTAGATAATATACTGTTACAACTATATCATTTTTATAAGCTACTTGCATATATCCCACTATACACATGATCTGATCATTCAATTCTATGCTCTATCAACACAATCACCTTATAACAAACTCTATAAGTCGCAACAAGCAAATACAAGTAACCAACCAAAAGAAATGTATTATAAACCGATAACTAACCTGGGGGAAGAGACTGCTTCAACTTCTCGGCCTTCTCAGCATCAAACACACAGAGTGTGTACAAGTAACTTGAGCACCGAACCTTGAACTTGACAACATCCTTGTTCTTCTTAATCTTCACTGAACGAGCATCCTTCCTTCTTGCAGTTAGGAGGAAATCCTTGATCTCGTGAATCTGCTTCGGCTGTTTAAAACACATTTTCCCGACAATCAGAACAAGCAGTATACCACAGCAAGACAGCATTACACATGCCAGCAGAAATTTCAAAATAAGTGAGATTCACTACTAAATGTACTTCACAAGTAATATCAGCCCAATTTATAAACTCAACTTAAAATGCCTGATTATATTTCCAAATATGACCACTAACCGAGAACCAGTCTTCTTTCACTGAGAATCATCACAGACTCAATGATATATAGTAATCCTCATAACTGGCAT
Source organism: Daucus carota subsp. sativus (assembly GCF_001625215.2). Classification (NCBI taxonomy): domain Eukaryota; kingdom Viridiplantae; phylum Streptophyta; class Magnoliopsida; order Apiales; family Apiaceae; genus Daucus; species Daucus carota. The sequence continues at coordinate 32,449,670 of NC_030388.2, read as the reverse complement.
ATAACCGATTGCCACACCATACTTCAATTACATAATCACTTATATACACTGTTCCGTCTCGTCGCATTTCTATGAAGCTTATTTACTATATTTCTCCGACACAAAACCATACAACACAGAACAAGCTAACACACAAAAAGCGAACAATACATTAATCAACCTAACTAAACAATAATATAGCATTAATAACATATGAACTAATCCATAAAATTCATCACACAAAAAAAGAAGTAATACTCGCTGTTTGATTTTATCACAAGCTTAGAATCAAAAAACTATCGATTCATTTCAAAATTAGCTTCCTCGAGCATCACCAAACATGAATTTAAACTACATATACAGCACATCGATTCAGTTTAAAGCATACAAAACGCTAACAGTAAAAAATATATATGATATATGTAATGATATTAATTGTACGGAGAGGATGAGATATATCGAGAGAGAAACGAGAGGGAGAGAGAGATCGAGAGAGAGAGACGGATTACCATTTTGTGTTGCTCTGAAAGGATCGGCTCGTTGGAGCCCTAATAATTTTGCGATGTTCGTATTTATAGGATAGAGATAAACCCTAAATCGAGTTTTAGAACTGAGCCCAGATTTATGAGTTTGGGCAAGGGCCCAATAGCTCAGTATTATCGGTTATGAACTTACTATTGCTAACTCTTTCTTTATTATATCGATAAAAAAACAAATAAAAAAATCTTTCTTTATTAGAACTTTATATTATCAACTTTAAAAATCCAATTATACTTACAATTCTTAAATAATTTGTTAGCATCGGTTCAGTCTCTGCTTTTTTTCTCTATTTATATAAGAGAATTTCACTCATATTTTTGGGCCCCTATATTTTTCTCTATATATACACTACGGAGGAGTAAAGAATTTCACAAATATTTTTCGACCCCTATTCTCTGTCCCAGAGGTCTGTTTATCTAATGGAAAATGCTTGGTGCACATAATTGTGTACAAAAACATGTACATGATGACATGTGGCAGATTTTAATTGGATGACCCCCTGCATTTACACCAACCACCCCAATTAAAATCCACCACATCACTTGCCACATCATTATGTACAAATTTTCTGTACACAATTATGTGCACCTAGCACTACTCTTATCTAATTACATGTCTTGTTCCGTGTCACTTACTGTGGCCTTTCTTTACGTACTCAGTATTCCCGTTTAGAGCACACCATACCATACGTACTCAGCATTCCCGCTTAGAGCAGGTCTGAAGAGGATAAAATGTATGCAGCCCTGCCCCTACCCTTAAAGTCTGAAGAGGATAAAATGTATGCAGCCCTACCCCTACCCTTAAACTGTTTTCGTGAAAACCCCGGCTTAGTGCACGATAAATAAAACAGTGTGTGTGATACAAAGGCACAAAACTTTTAATAATATTTTCAATATCGAAAGTATTAACCTATCAAATATGCTGGCCTGATTCGTTCTGAACATATGCAAGTGTACAAATATATTGAGCTGCAGAATCCAATTTTTTTAATTCTTTTGTCCATATCCAAACATTGAGATTCCTCTGTAAAATTTACGAAACATGAATCTTCTTTGAATAATCAAAACCTTTTTATGCGATCGAAACAACAATGCAAATGCATCACAGACTTGCCTGCAGAGCATCTCCTTATTTCTTCAACAAAACACACCATGATACAGCTTATATCATGCAGTCTTAGAACAAAATGCACAGCTATCTGCATATTAATATCATGTTATGCAAGATTCTGCAGACACAGCTCCATCTGCTGCTTGCATCTTCGATTTTTTAATGAAATAATTTTACTTGTAAACATCGACTATCGACAGGTCCACAATATATAATCAATCCTGGCGAATATAATGTGTAAATGATAATGCTAGCGAACTTTAGTATTCTTCAATTTCGTCGTTGATAACAAACTTCAGATGTGACTGTCTAATTTTTATATCAGAGATGAATTATATAACAAGTATCTGATTCAACTTAATTAACAAGCATGTGTGACAAAATCGGCATTGTATTTTTCAACACATTTTATTTCTTTTAGTGTCCATCTTTCACATGAGAAACTTCATGGCTTCTTGGAATCTCCTTGCTCTTCTGTTCTTTCTCCCTTTACCGCAGATTCTGTGCATCAGGTTTGCAGTTTCTGCTGATCAGTTGCCTGCCATAAACGCGTTCAACTGCTCGTTAGACCAAAGCAAGACGTGCAATTCCTTGCTCTACCAGAGCAATGGTCTTCAGCCGGAAGAAATTGCAGGCTATTACCAGGTTAATGCATCGGATATCAAGAACGTTACAAATGGTAACAAACTAAGTTATCTAGTCCAAGTACCTTGTTCTTGCAAAAATGTCAATGGGACTATTGGGTATTTTTATGACACGGTCTATAAGGTGAAGGCCGGAGACTCATTTGTGAACGTGTCGGCTTGGTACTATAGTGGCCAAGCCTGGCCGGTTGGAGGAGAAGAACGGACTTATATTCCAGACACGGAAGTTCCTGTCCATCTTCTTTGTGGCTGTGTACAAAGTGAAGATCAAGTTGTTGTGACTTATACAGTCCAGCAGCAGGATACACTGTCAAAAATCGGGGATGATTTATCTGCTGAAGTGAGCAAGATTCAGGACCTAAACACAAATTTGGCTCAAAATTCAACATATATTCAAGCAGATTGGGTGCTGTTTGTTCCCATGGAGATAAATGGACTTCCTGTACCGCGGGATGTTGACAGGATGTTTCAGGGTGAGTCTTAAATTTTTTTTCTAATTTATACTATTCTTATGAACAATGTTTCTGCACAAAGTACTTGCTTTCTCATCATTGTATCGACGTTTTAAGTTTCTATTCTCTCCATTACCTTCGACGCTGTCTAAGTGCATCTTAACTTCAGTTACACGAACCAGCAACCTGTAACACTTCTCTAAACTCAGTTTTTAGAAAATTAACTTTAATTGAAAAAGGCTATGGAATAAGACAATAAGATACATAAAAATCTTCAAACTGTACTAGATGATAATGTTGGGTAAAGTTAAGTATTTTAACTTTGTTTTTAACGCTCATTAGCAGGACGTAGTCACAAGTGGGTGATAATAGTTGGAGTATTAGCAGCAGCGTCTCTGTTATCAATATGCACATTGGCCATTATCCTTGTCAGGCGTCAGAGATCCCGGAAATACAATGAGGAGGACCTAAAAGCTCATGTATCAAAAACAATGAGCGCCCATAAATCATTCTCCTTGCAGAACAAATTCCTGCAAAGAGAAGGTCTGGACTACATAATTAGAGTTCCTCACTTATAGACAATTAGTATTATTAACTCACTTTAAGATGATCCTACATGTGCAGATATCACGGGTTTTGAGTCAGAAAGACCAGTAGTATATAGCATTGAGGAGATTGCAGAGGCAACAATGGACTTTGATGAAACTAGGAAAATTGGAGAGGGCGGATATGGGAGTGTGTATTTTGGGGTACTAGGAGAAAAGGTAAGAAGATCTCCTTTCTTGAATGTGGCTTTAGGTCCATTATATCTTAAACTTCAGTATCTCTGATTGCTCTTCAGGAGGTTGCGGTAAAGAAGATGAGATCAAACAAGACCAAGGAGTTTTTAGCAGAGCTCAAGGTCTTATGCAAGATACACCACATAAATGTGGTATGTGATCACTAATAAACTTCCGTTTTACTAAATGGTTCTTTCGGTTTTGTTTGTCTCCATATGGATAGTTAGACTAATCAAGCTTCCGGTATAGGTGGAGCTCTTGGGGTATGCCAGTGCAGAAGACTACCTCTATCTAGTATACGAATATGTTTCTAACGGATCTCTTGGTGATCATCTTCATGATCCTTTATTAAAAGGTATTCAGATTAACTATTCACAATGCATCTAAATTTATGCATGTTACTTAAAACATTTAGAAGACAATAAAGCCGAGAACATTAAACCATTGACCAGGTCACCAGCCTCTCTCTTGGACTGCAAGAACACAGATTGCGCTGAATACAGCAAAGGGTATTGAGTATATTCATGATCACACAAAATCCCGGTATGTGCACCGTGACATAAAGACAACTAACATCCTACTTGATGAAAGGCTTAGAGCAAAGGTACCTGCAGCATAAGTCAACTGGTTTTCATGATCAATAAATGTTTCAGACGTAACAAAATTTTGCTTATAAGTGCTGATTCTGTAAACTAAAGTATTAAAAGAAAGACCGGCATTCAATTTCAGTATCTTGTTTTACATCTTAATATTACTGAGTAAACCTTAGCTTTAGCAAGTGCCTTCAAATTGATTTCCATAGGTTGCAGACTTTGGATTGGCAAAACTTGTCGGAAGAACCAATGAAGATGATTTTGTGGCAACTCGCCTGGTTGGAACCCCCGGATACCTACCTCCAGAGTATGCATTTACCAATGTCATTTCAAATTGAACTTAACGCACTAGTGCATCTGTAGGGGACTAATTGCCATCATGAACAGGTGTGTGAAGGAGCTGCAGGTGACCACTAAAACCGATGTTTTTGCATTTGGAGTAGTCTTGGCAGAGCTTATAACTGGTCAGCGTGCACTCATTCGTGACAACCGAGAACCTAACAAGATGAAATCACTCATCACAGTAGTAAGTCAGCTATATCTTTATGGTAAAGAAATTTGAGTAAAAGTAGCTATTGTTGAGCCTCTGAAAAAAAAAGATCATAACTTTTAACTTCATGTCCAGATTAATAAAATCTTCCAAGATGAAGATCCCGTAAAAGTATTACAATCTGTCATTGATGGCAATCTCAAAGGAAGCTATCCTACAGAAGACGTGTACAGGGTTAGTCTTCCTAAAATTTATACCATTGTTTTCCAAATATATTAGCACCAAGGTCTAAGATAGTAGTTAATGTTAAGACATTGCATAAGGGAAACAAGAAGTTGTAACGGTATGGACAGGGGCGGATCTAGTAATAGCACCTGCGGGCACGTGTCCTCTCTAATTATTGTTTTTGACATTTTTTCATTATTCCAAATTTTATAAAATTGTAGAAGTGCCTCCAGAAATTTTGAAAATATATAGATATTTTCCAAAAATTTGCTTGGTGCCCCGGAGGCTGACATGTTTAACTATCTGCAACGACGATACTCTACAGATGGCAGAAATAGCTGACTGGTGTCTTAGTGAAGATCCAATCAGCAGACCAGAGATGCGTGAAATCGTCGTGGCACTGTCTCAGACCATGATTTCTTCTGTGGAATGGGAAGCCTCACTGGGAGGAAACAGTCAGGTTTTTAGCGGAGTTTTCAGTGGGCGATAACAAGTTTAGGTAGCATGTGATTGCAGTTTCCAAAAGAGCCTCTTGTAAGCACAACAACAGTGACAACTTTGTTTATTTTTAGTAAGAACAGAGGATGGATATCGAATTATGTATACATTGCTGCACTTTGATAATTATTAAAATAATAAAAATAGCTTGCTGTAGACATTTTTCAATTTCTAGTTGGAGGATCAGAAAGTTTGGTTAACTCGATTTGCATTTTTAGTTTATATATAAAATCACAAGAATTTGCAGCTGCTGAGATCAGTGTGAGAAAAACTTGCATGCTACATATAACTTGCTGGTTCATAACTTAGCAGCACCGTCAAATTAGTAGTTCATTTCAAATCACTAATTTGGTTACAATTTTTTTTTTGTCAGTAATTTGGTTACAAATTTGAAAGTTAAATCATATCTCAATGTTAAATATAATGGCTAAATTAATATAAACTTTTAAAATTAATGATCAAATCAGTGTTATAAAAAACACCAGGAGGAGGACCTTTCCGTGATTAATAGACTAATATTACAAGTTTAAATATTTATTTATAATATTAATATTTTTAAAAAGAAGATATTATAAGAATTTAACTAGAATATTCTTAATGAAATATATTGTTTTAGTTTTTAGCAGAAAATGTGAATTTTGATCATTTATTTCAAGATAAAAATAATGACTGGCCATCCATTAATAAATTTAAAATTCTGACTACTAAAATATAAAATCGAATAAATTTCGGCCTTATTTTACATTTTACTCCTTCGAAAATGCACACATATTTTAAAAGTCATTAATTTTCAGAACCAACTCAACCACCGACGGTGAGCAACGACACCGACTCGACTATCTTCATCACAAACTCCCTCTTTTGTTTGAATTAACCAACCAAAACTGTAGCTCATACCAGATCCAACTCGCTTAACAACCACTTCAATGGCCGGCGCGGCGTCGGCGCTGTTCATCCTCGACATCAAAGGCCGCATTCTCGTCTGGCACGATTACCGAGGCGACGTCTCCTCTGCTCAAGCCGAGAAAGCCTTCTCCAATCTCATCGCCAAACAGGTCTCATCTCAATACATATTTCATCACTCAATTTATTTCAATTCAGAGCTTAATTAACAATTAATAATCAGTTTAGAACACAATTGAAATGTTGCGGCTCGTGAGTGTAGTTGTAGCTTGACTCGAGTCGGTTATATAGTACATTTCAAAGTCTTTCGAGTCGTGGAGTGGATTAGCTAAATTAAGTGGTGATTCGGTGGTTTAGTTGAGGAATTTGGAAGTATGAAGTTGTTTCGGTTGAGGTTTTAGCTAGGCGATGAAATTGCGATTGATCTGGTTGTGACTCACTCAGTTGTAGTGGATTTTAGTTTCGCGGATGAAATGTGATTGATAGAGTAAAGTTTTTCGAGTTATAAACTAGTTTATCACAATTAAGTGATGATGCGTTAGTTTAATTGATGAATTTGTAAGTGAACTTGTTTTAGTTGCGGTTTAAGTCAAGCGATTATATTACGATCGATCTAGTTGTAGCTCGATTCAGTTTTAGTTATTTTAGTTGTGCGATTATATTATGAATAAAATGTGATTGATAGAGTACACTTTTAAAGTGTTTTAAGTCATACAGTAGTTTAGCTCAATCGAGTCATGATTTGTTACTTTAGTTGATGAATTCGTAAGTATGAACTTGTTCTAGTTGAGATTTTAGTTAGGCGATTGAATTACGATCGATCTAGTTGTTGCTCATTAGGTTCTATTCTGTGTTTAGTTAAGCAACTGAATTCTGATTGATCCAGTACATTGTAGGAGTGCTTCAAATTGTGAGTATAGCTGCTGTTAATTATTGTTCACTTGATGTTGTTGTAACTAAGTGTACTTTTGTTTTGGTTAGGCGATTGGATTACAATTGATGTAATTGCTTTTAAAGTCTTTCGTCCCGTATATATAGGTGTAGCTCAATCAAATTGATAGAGATGCAAGTATAAATTTCTTCTGCTTGCAATTTTAGTTCAGAGACTGAATTATGGTCGAATCTTGTACATCTTTTAATGTGTTTCGAGCTGTAACTATAGTTTTGTGGTGCAACTTATATGTTTATACAACACATATGGGAAGTTGTTTATTTTTTGTATTGGATTACTTTTGCTCGTACATATTGAGCTTATTATAATAAATTTGTATTTTTTGTTTAGAGATTATATTACTACTCCCTTTGTCACAACCATTTCTTTACACTTTCATTTTTTGGATGTTCCTCTCAATTCTTTACTCTCAAAACTTTGTAAACTTATATTATAAAAAAATTACTCCCACCCACTACTTTCATCCACTTTTCAAATCTATCAATTAACTATTAATGGGTCCCACCACTTTACCGCCTTTCTCACTACTTCATACTATTTCCCTAAACTCTGCGCCCCATCCAATTGTAAAGAGTTGGGGGTTGGTTTAGTACAAATTTGAAGTGTCTCCGAGTAGTGTCTATCATGATATGTGTTAAGTTATATCATGGGCCATTTCAATTTAGTTGATAAAATATGAATTGGAGCTTTATGTTGATTTGAGTTGACTTATCATTATGTGTTTTGATATGTGGACAGGGAGATTCAGATTCGCAAGATCCGGTTGTATACGATAATGGTGTGACTTATATGTTTATACAACACAGTAATGTATATTTGATGATTGCTTCGAGGCAGAACTGTAATGCTGCCAGCCTCCTTTTGTTTCTACACCGTGTTGTTGATGTAAGTGCCATTGTTAATTTATGATACTGCTTTTGTTGTTCTGATGAGAGTTTTTGAGAATTATTGTTTTATAAGCTTGCCAGCTTCAATTTTTAATGCTATATTTGTTAGCTTAAATATATAGTTCATATCATTTTTTGCCTGATATTTTATTTGACTGCAGGTGTTTGTACACTATTTTGAAGAGTTAGAAGAGGAATCACTTAGAGACAATTTTGTTGTTGTCGTAAGATTACAAGATTACAGCTCAGTCTTTTCTTTCTTGTACAAGTGGTCTAACACTGTTTCTTGTCGGTGAGATAATGTTGATGCTCTTATATTGTTTCTCAGTACGAGCTGCTTGATGAAATGATGGACTTTGGTTACCCTCAATACACTGAAGCGAACATTTTGAGTGAGTTTATCAAGACAGATGCTTATAGGATGGAGGTTTCTCAGAGACCTCCAATGGCTGTTACAAATGCTGTTTCTTGGCGGAGCGAAGGGATACATTACAAGAAGAACGAAGTGGGTTTTTTTATTTTGTAGCTATCTATATTGAAGATAAGAAATACTGAAGATTATTGACTTGTTTCAGGTGTTTTTAGATGTTGTTGAGAGTGTCAATATTCTTGTGAATAACAACGGGCAAGTTATTAGGTCTGATGTTGTTGGAGCATTAAAGATGCGTACATATTTAAGGTAAATCATAATATAATTGGTAATCATGTTTGTATATACTATCTTTTGCTACACGTGTAGTTATCCTATGTAAATCTCCAATTCTTTATGGAAATTAATGTCATTTGGAACAATTAGTAATAATGAGAGTTGTCACCTTAAATCTTGAGCATATATGCTATGCTAGCTACGATATATGGGCATTTAACTATTATATTCTTTTTTTTATATCACATTATGCAGCTAGGACAAACTAGTATATATGTTGGATTAAGTGCATGCTGTAAATTGCTACAAACATTTTGTAAACTTGACATCCTAAGACCACATGGTTTCTTTTTATACCGAGATTTGGATACATACTATGTCCTTTTTCCCTGCAAAAATCAGAAAAAGGACTTTACAATTACCAAAGTTTGTTATGATTTACCTTTAAAAACAGTCTGATTCACTCAAAAATTGCCATCTCGAACTGCTGAACTAGTGCCTCTCGTTAAGTACACATAAATTTCTTCTTACACCAAAATTTGTATACAATCAAGTGCAGGACTTCCCCCCTGCAAAACTTAGAGAAAGGGCTTTACAATCACCAAAGTTTGTTATGATTCTTACATAATGTGCTTTTACAGAGCAGATGGAATCCCTCAAAGATTGCCAATGGAACCACTGAACCTGTGCCTTTGTTAACTTATTTAGGATTCTTGGAACCCTTCTATGGTACTTGGTTGGCAAGACTGATAACAAGGATGACGTAGTGACAGTGTATTTACCCCTTTTTGCTAATAAATTCATGTATTTTACCTTAGCATGTATGTGTCTATGATACTTATAAGATGCCCGACCATAAGCATGACAAAATTTTACTTTGAATATGAGTCCAATATTACTCACTAATTGGTCCATGCACGAGTAATTTTGGTAAATAATGGCTAAGATGACCACTATTATTGTGATGGCAAAAAGATGCAGTTTACATGTCTTAAAGAACTCTCTGTGAGCTTGATGATCTCTTCTTATTGTTCTAGTTAAAGAAAAGAGTTTTTCTCATGTTGCAGTGGTATGCCCGAATGTAAACTGGGACTAAATGATAGAGGGTTACTGGAGGCTCAAGGACGGTCAACTAAAGGAAAGGCCATCGACCTTGACGACATAAAGTTTCATCAGTATGTCACACACCTCTATAATCCCTCCATCCATGTATAGATGTCTTTATAGAGAAGTTTCTCAATCTCCTCATTTTTTCCTGTAAAATTTAAGCATTAATTGGTGATTACAATACCACCTTAAGTATTGGTAAAACCTTGCTTCTTTCTACTGTTTAATTAAGATAAACAATCTTTTCTTTTTTCCTGTGCTCTGGTACTACTATGGTTAAACATTTAACAAAGTATGAGTTGCAACTTTTGTATACATTGCTTGTTAAAGATGTGTAAAAAGAGTTTTATTTTTCTTTTATGTCTCCCTAAATTTGTTTCCTGCTTCTAATGGACTAAGACACACTATTCACAAAGGTGTGTGCGTCTTGCTCGGTTTGAAAATGATCGGACAATATCCTTCATACCTCCTGATGGATCTTTCGATGTCATGACATATAGACTCAGTACCCAGGTAAACGATACTGCTTCTTCGGATGTTGTTTCTGGTTACTGACTAGAGTTTCCTGAATGGGAATACTTAAATTGCACTATTGTAGGTCAAACCTCTGATATGGGTGGAAGCTCAAGTGGAAAAGCATTCAAGAAGCCGTATAGAGATCACAGTAAAAGCCAAAAGTCAGTTCAAAGATCGTAGGTATAAACCCTATATTGTTTTTGTTCTTCTGGCATAGCAAGTGTGCGTCATGCAGATTCCAAAATTTACAAGAAAACTTTGGGTTTTTTTGCAGCACTGCAACTAATGTTGAAATTGAGTTGCCTGTGCCATCTGATGCTAGCAATCCAAATGTTAGAACATCGATGGGCTCTGCTTCCTATGCACCTGAAAGTGATTCTTTGATCTGGAAAATCAAATCTTTTCCAGGTGGTAAGGTAATAGCTTGGACCACTCTTGCATTCTTGGTTTTAAGGCTTCTGTCATATTAACTCTAAATGTGTTTATCTCGTTCATTAATAAAACTTCTTACGGCCATTGTAGGAATATATGTTGAGAGCGGAGTTTAGTCTTTCTAGTATTACAGATGAAGAAGCAGCTCCGGAGAAAAAAGCTCCCATACGCTTGAAATTTGAGATTCCATATTTTACTGTTTCCGGAATACAGGTTTGTTCTAGTGAGATATTGATTCTTTTCATAGATTTGAACTTACCAGTTGCATTAATTTCTTGGCATCTCTAATGCTTTGTGGACTAATCCTAATGTTGTGCCTTGTTGATTGGAATAAAATAAGGGCTAAAAGAGAAATGCAAAAAAGGTAAAAAAAAAGCCATAATAATGCATCACTCTAATGATAAAATTTGTAATGGAAATGACTGGGGAAAAAATATATAATTAATCCGGAGAGTTGTTACATTAATTGGATGGAATGGACATAGTTCTATTATGCAGAAATGTCCTTTAACTTGCTTAAATTCCATCCAACTGAACAATACTCAGATAAATAATGATTCTTGGTTATTTTCTCATTGTTTTCAATTTTTTGAAGTCAATTATTCCTTTCTAAGCACATATCATAAGTGCTAGTTATGTTTATTGTCCTACATATATAATTATTTAATCAATTTATTATCAGACAAGCTTGCTGTAATAAATTTCTACCTAATTGGAATGAATTTCCTTGCCAACGAGTATCTGAGTAAACCTTATCTAAATTTCGAGTTGAGGATATGTTCGTATGACTGTGATTCAGTTTTTGGCTCCCTGAAATTTCTGCAGAGATATTACTTATTTTCATCTATATTCATTTTCTTTCCCTGCAAGCTATATACGTGTTCCAACATTATCTGCTGTTATCTCTTATATTTCTTGATGCATTTGATATGGTTGCATACATTTGTTCTTCAGCAGTTCTGCGCAAAATAGTACTAAGCTAATTTCATCTATAATTAATGAAAGAACTTGAGTTTTTGTAGGTCCGGTACCTGAAGATTGTCGAAAAGAGTGGTTATCAGGCTCTTCCCTGGGTTAGATACATAACAACGGCAGGGGAATATGAATTAAGACTGATCTAAATGCCCCATTTATACTACTGCAGATTTCAGGACTCCAATTGTATTTGTACTGGAAAGATATTTTCCAGGTTTGTTTGTATCATGTACAACTGTTGTATATTATTAATTACAGTTTCAGTTGTTTTTACGCAACGGTACCGGATCATATAAAATTAAGAAACATTATTGTAGCTATCCATAATATTAGACTATATATGATTAGATCAATGTAGCTTCTGGAAGAGAACTGCTAAGAAATTCAATACTATATATGCTTAGATTAATGTAGCTTTCAAATAGTATTTACTATTTACTGTGATGAAAGAATCACTAGAGAAATATTGTCAAGAGCAGATAGTTGACAGACATATTCTTTGTGGGGCATCTTTGCATTATAAAGACTGCAGCTATTATTTGTAAAAGAAAAGAGCTAAATCCTTCCGACAGCCTAGTCGAAATCATCAAGCTCAATACTTGATAAAATTCGCTTACCCCTTTAAGGATCACAGAACACTATTCTATCCTTCAGGAGGGTAATATATTTATCATATATATATATGTATAGATAATACTATAATGACAAGATCTCAGACACAGTAAAACTAAATAAACTGCCCACACAAACAAATTAAGACCATAACCTGAGATATTCCTCTCTATTTCGTATAAATAGCCCCGTGGAATGCTTGTGCTTAAGTTTGTTCAGAGACTGCCAAGCAATTGCTAACATACTTGCTCAATTCTTCTGTAATCTTGGCCACTCTCGGAGGCAATTCTGCTCCAGATTCCTGGAAAGCATCTTGGCAGTCGGTAACACTTGTCGCTGCGGATAAGTGAATGTTAAGGCTAGCAGTATCATTATTATCAAGAAATTTTAAACATTGTTTCAGGTCATCTACGGTGTTGTCAAATGTTTCTTTGCATGTTGACGTGGTGCTATCTTTGGAATTTCCAGGAAGTCTTCCAAGTGCTTTGTCTAGTGTAGGTGTCATTTTCTGCAAAGTTACTGCAACGTCTATAGATGATTGAATCGCATTTCTTGTGGCATCATGCCAATTATTAGCATCTTTAACCATCAAGTTACAAATTTGCTTGTAATCGCTTGTTTTGCAGAACCGGTTGTTGCCAAATGCTTCGGTAGCTGAAGCAAAGAGGCCAATCATGGCCATCACCAGCCAAACTCTTGCCAAATGCTGGTACATATTGGAAGCCATTGTTTCAGGTCTTGGCTTTCGGATCCTGAAATGAGTTCTTCTGCCCTCAGAACAACCTACAGTCCCAAGGGTGAAGAATTAGAATATGTAAAGGTTTTTTGATAGATGTTTCTTGTTCTTATCTTATGGCCTTGAACTCTGCAAATTTATTTTGGACTGCACCTTCCTAGGTTCTCCTTGATTTTAGCAGGTTTTGTTATCTACCTATCCTCACAGAAGTAGCTATATTTGCGGGTCACTTCTGCTGAAATGGAAACTTATCGAATTTAGATTTATATTTTGACTTTCCGTTGACCGATTTCCTTTACCAAAGTATGAGGATTGCCATATTTCCCCCACTTGTCAAAAAATACTGATACACAGGTCTTTGACTTTTAATACATATGTTTAATGCTTTGCCTTTATTCTAATTCTGAAATATTTATTAAACAGAAAAATATAATCAAAATTTTAATTTATGAGCTTAATCATATATAATGATTTATACTATTTAGTCAATGACTGGGTAATACTCGTGATATTTAATATAAGCTGTACAAAACTGGGTCGGGTCAAAATCTCAAAGGTCATTGTTGAGTGAGTTTTACATGTAATATTTAGATTTAAAAATGTGAGAACGAACTGGCATTGCACGTAATATTACAAATATGATGCTGCTAGTGTCTTTTAACTGTTATCACAATTTCTGTTCGTTTACTACAAAGTTCCCTGTATTAGGTTCCCAGGAAGGTTCACTTGATTTTCGTTTGACTAGTTTCTTTTTGTTTCTTCGATTTCGTTTGACTAATTTTTTTTCTTCTTTTTTCGCAAGGTCGTTTGACTAATTTCAGTCCGTTGATGTTTTTTTTAAACTGAAAACAGCACGAGTTAAAGTTTTGACTTTTAACATCGTGTTTCTGAGTTTTTTTTCCGTCAGATATTCCCGAGTTTAAAAAAAGAGAAATACAAGAAAAATTAAATAAAAATAGTGACCTCTCATTTTTAATAAGAATGAAATTATTTTATATAAATGCAAATTCTTCTTACTGAGGACCCAAAATTCTTAATACTATATATTAAATCTGTTTATTACCGATACTATTTATAAATATTTCCTACTATGGTCGGATTTTTTACGAATCTAAAAATTATATTAAAAAATATATTATACGAATCACAATTGTACTCCAGATTTGGCACTTGCCTGTAAATAATTTTCCCGGGGCAGATAAAATACATAGTCAAACCCCCTTCAAATTTACCCAACCGCGTTTTTGAAAACGTCTCTATTTAGCTTTTAATGCTCTGAATTTCAAGAGAACAACAGATATACACAACATCATTTTCGCTTTTGCACCCTCTGTTTCTTCTTCTTCTTCTTTTTCTTTCCTGCAGTAACTCATCATTTTATCCATCAACCCAGAAGCAGCTCAGTAAATTTTTGCTCACCTCAAGTGATCATGCACATATAAGGATCATACATGTATATACAAGCATAAGAAGAAGAAAAACATCAAGGTAATAAATAATAATACTATAAATCTAGCTGTAATACCTTTCAGCTTGTTTTTCTAGCTTATAAGTAGTTAACTGTTTCATGTTTCAGGTTCTTGAGGTTTTAGCTTTTAAGTGTTTGAGTTTTTTGACTTTCTTGATCAGTTCTTGACTTTCTTGTTTCCATAATTTTGTTTTCTGGTAAACAAAATTTAAAATTTAGCGTCGGATAAAGTCTGCGTACATCGCACCCTCAAACACAATCCGTTTTCGAGCGAGAAATATATGTGTAATAATTATTAAATTATTTATTTATTTTATGAAAGTGAGCTTAAAAATAATGAAGATGGTTAGCTAGGTGCCATGGGAGTAGATGAGGTGGGTCTAACATCTTTTTGACATATATTTAGTGTAGGTAGGTTGTTCACTTGTTCTCCTTAGGTGTAATTCAGTCAATGAAAATTGCCCACTTTATTTAATTTGATTATGACCTTAATCAATTCATTGTTGATCCCATAGATTTTCAAATGTTTCTAGATGTTTTTATTTCCTTTTTTTTTTGTTGACATGTTGAGTTTGAAATGAGTTTAGTTTCACATGTTGATTATTTGACACCTGCCATCTTTGGCTTGTAGTAATGCAACTGTCCATGTATAACCTTTTGAGCCAAGGATCAAGAATTTGAGTTGCTTTCACACCCTACCTTAGTGCACTTTACCAGAAAAGTCAAGGAATTAGTTGAGTTTTAATGTTGGAAATTGCTTAATTTTATGCTTTATGGATTGACAGATTGGCCCATCTGAATTGCTCAATTATGTGTGTTGAAAGGCAGTTTTGTTTAGTTATTTGTATTTTTTCGGGTTTTGTTAAATTGTATTGGGAATAACTGCAGAATTAGGCTTGGAGGTATTTCTAGAGGGTCTCGAATGGAGAGAAGAGTTAATGTATCCGTTGTCGTAGTTTTTGTTGTTATAGCTCTGTTGTTGATAAATGGATCAGAGGGAGATCCGAGATCCAAGATGGTTGAGATCAAGTGTGGGAAGATTGTAGAGCATAATGCATCTGTTTTTGTACCGAATTTTGTTGCTACGATGGAAAATATTAGTAGCCAGATGAGAAGTTCAGGTTTTGGTGTAGCGATTACTGGTAGAGGGGTGGATACTAACTTTGGACTTGCTCAATGTTATGGTGATCTTTCTTTACTTGACTGTGTTTTGTGCTATGCTGAAGCTCGAACTCTACTTCCTCAGTGTTATCCTTATAATGGAGGTCGAATTTACCTTGACGGTTGCTTTATGAGGGCTGAGAATTTTACATTTTTCGATGAATACAAAGGACCTGAAGATGTGGCAGTGTGTGGAAATGGCACTGGAAAGAGTTCTAAATTTCAAGAAGCTGCAAAAGCAGCTGTTGCACAAGCAGTTGTAGATGCACCAAACAATCAGAACTATGCTCGAGTTCACTTTAAACCGACTGGAGGAGGTCAAAATGACTCAACATATGTGTTGGCTAATTGCTGGAGGACATTGAATGCGAGTTCTTGTAAGGCTTGCCTTGAAAATGCTTCTTCTTCAATACTGGGATGTTTGCCTAGGTCTGAGGGCCGAGCATTGAACACTGGCTGCTTCATGAGGTATTCTGACACCAACTTTCTTAATCCTATACCAGGCGGTGGAAGTTCAAAAGGTAGTTACAATAGTAAAATCCTCGCTTAATTCTGATATAAAAGTTTAGTGTGGCTTCACCATCTGTAGTCTTCTGTAAAAGTGGTGCTATTGGTACGCCTGATCACGGTGTTTCATTTGTGGATTTGCAGGGACAGTTGTAGTGATTGTGGTTGTCACCATTAGCTCTGTTATTGTTTTGGTAGTCGGGATAGTTATTGCAGTTTACATATGGAAACACAGGAAGATTCAAAAGAAGAGAAGAGGTGCGAGTTTTTGCATTTTATTTTGAATTACAAATAGTGTATCCTAGTTTCAGGATAATATCGATGCAGTTTTAGCCATAAATTGAGAGTATATCTGAGAGAGATCAGATAGTATCGTTTACATATTCGCACCTTTGTATCTATGGATCATGTAAACACATTGGTAAGATGGTTATGACTATATGCTTTTTTCTATACATTTTTCAGGTTCAACCGAAGTGAATAAATTGGTGAAGACTCTTCACGACAGTAGCTTGAACTTTAAATACTCAACAGTTGAGAGAGCCACCGGGTCTTTTGATGAAGCCAACAAGCTTGGGCAAGGAGGATTTGGGACGGTTTATAAGGTAGGCCAAGAAAAAAATCTCATTCCAGTGTAATAGCATGAACCATCTTTCCAACAGGAATCTGGAATTTCCGAGAAATCTGTTTTTAAGCATTTAACTTTACACTGTATCTTAAACGCAGGGAGTTCTGGCAGATGGACGAGAGATTGCAGTCAAGAGGCTTTTCTACAATAACAGACACAGAGCCGCAGACTTTTTTAATGAAGTTAACATTATTAGCAGCGTTGAACATAAAAATCTTGTCAGGTTGTTAGGATGCAGTTGTTCAGGTCCCGAGAGTCTTCTTGTGTATGAATTTTTGCCAAACAGGAGCCTTGATCGGTTCATCTTTGGTAAGTACTCGTAATTCTATCCTCATAGAAGATTTTTATTATATCTAATTTCATAGACTGAGATGCGATTAATATATGTTTTTATAACTTGACAGACTCAAGCAAAGGAAAAGAACTTAACTGGGAAAAGAGAGATGAAATTATCATTGGAACTGCTGAAGGTTTAGTCTACCTTCACGAGAACAATAAGATTCGTATAATTCATAGAGATATTAAAGCAAGCAACATTCTGTTGGATTCAAGGCTCAGAGCTAAGATTGCTGATTTTGGATTAGCCCGGTCTTTCCAAGGAGACAAGAGTCACATTAGTACCGCCATTGCAGGAACATTGTAAGGATTACTTTATATTTGACATAGAAAATCATGGTACTTAAATTGAAGCGTAATTAAGATATGTTTTTAACATTAGCTGATGTTTACTACTCTGTAGAGGATATATGGCACCCGAATACCTTGCCAATGGCCAATTAACTGAAAAGGCAGATGTGTACAGCTTCGGGGTGCTCTTGCTGGAGATAGTTACTGGAAGGCAAAACAACAAGGGCAAAAGCTCTGAATTTTCCGACAGCCTGGTTACAATTGTGAGCCTTCTAGTTTTTTATATTTAGTAGTTCATCTATCTGTCACCACCCTAAAGGTTTCTAACCAATTCGAGTGAAACAGGCATGGAAGCGTTTTCAACAAGGCACCGTAGAGGAGATTCTTGATACGAACCTAATGTTGAACGATTTCCATCGAAGCAATGTAAAGGCAGAAGTTCTCAGAGTGGTACATATAGGACTATTGTGCATCCAAGAGGCTGCATCACTAAGACCTTCAATGTCGAAAGCACTCAAAATGCTGGCAAAAAAGGATGAAATCCTCCCCCCACCAACAAATCCTCCTTTCATTGATGAAAAGACCATGGAGCTTAACGACACGAGTGATGATCCATTTTACCCTCAGAATGGTTCTAGTTCTGCTTCAATTGCTAATATCTCCCACAGTTCTTTCTACCCACGGTAACCCATTATTTCTTGAAACTAGAAGCATCATGCACATACATTACAGTGAAGTGTTGAACAGAAACCGTCAATAGTTAACCTCTGCCTGTACTTGGCTCGTCAAATCTGCACTTGGTCCGATCTTAGACCCTACTTCCGAGTGAAACATACTGTTTGAGTTGGTTGTCAGGATTCTGCCCGTACTTGGCTCGTCAACGTTTGCACTTGATCCGATCTTAGACCCTATTTCCGAGTGAAACATACCGTTGGAGTTGGTTTATTAGGATTCGGAAAAAAATGTGACTTGTGTTGCAAAGACATTGTTTAGAAGGCTGGCAGGACACACTAAATACAATCTCTTCATAGTATACAATTTTAGCAAGTGAAGAAGTGACATATTGTTGCTAATTATTTGTGAATTTTTGCTGATGCACAAAATTAATGATACTGTGATGCTTAACCGACTCATATACGAGTTTTTGCCGATGTACAAAATTATGATGATATCATGTTAATTAACCGATATATTTACATGTAGTATAATGAAGCATATAGCAAGCTAGTCTTAGAAGGTTGAAAAAAAAGCTACTTATTGATAATGAAAAAAATCATTCCAATCACCACTTAATAAATTTAATTAAAAAAATAACGTATGTGGAAAATAGAGAAATGAGAAATATTACAATGACTAATTATTCAATTATTTTTCAGAATCTTATGCAACAAATTAATTTGCATTATTTATACTATCATAGTTTAATTTATGCAACAAATATTATTGGGCCCTGTTCAATCGTGGAATAACCCAGCAAGATGCTGCTAAATTTGGGCCCAAGAAGACAGCCTGCAATATTTAAAGACCCGTAATTTATCGAAACTTCAAACAGACTTCTGGGTCGTTCAAATTCAAAGCCCATTAGAAAAATACCTCTATTTCATTTGCTATAGTTACTTTCTCTGTTACTTTTTACTTATTTTTTCTGAATAAGCTTTTTACGTACCGCAAACATATTCCTATATTCCAAAAAATCCCCTAATAATCTCTAAAATACATTTTATCAATTCAGATATTATACACTGATTTTACTAAAAATTTCTGTTTATCAAAAAAATCCCGAAGCAATAGATTGATTAGTTCCGATTTCGAATTTTTACAACTGTGATATTAATACAAAAATATACTTGAACATATTAGCTTTTAAAACTGCAGTATAATTACAATTGTTTAATCTTAATAAATATTTAGAATAAAATTATGTTCCAGTCTTGCTAGTTGCATGTGCCTGAACATACATGTTCCATATCTGTTAAGAAACTACTGTTAATCTTCTCTTATATTCATAAAAGAAGATGACAACTTGTTTAAAGCAAGTAATATTAAGAATATACAAACATGAAAAAAAATCGAACCGAACCGAACCAAACCATGCTCAAATATCCGAATATTTTCGAGAATCTGCGTTCTACCTGGTTTCGTCTATTCGTCATTGTAATATTGCCCCGAAATACTATCCATAACAGCTAACTGCATGTCTTCTGATGGTTTCCAGTGCCTCTTCCTCTGGTTTATGAACCAGTTATTGATTTGCTTCTGGTCCAGTCCAGTCGATTCCGCCAAAAATATTTTGTCGGTCTCCTGAACGTGTCGAGAGTTCGAGTTTCAGTGAAATTACGTGACATAATGTGATTAAAGAATGTATGAATGTACTTACAGTGGGATAAGGCCATTTGTAGTGCACATTCCACCATTCCATGAGTGCTTGTCTTGCTTCTTTAGGCAGCTTCCCTTTCTTCTTCTTTTTCGAGAATTCGAGTTTCAGTGAACTTATGTGACTGCCGAACTTCCTTAACAGTCGATCTTTGAGTTCGCGATCTTCACCCCTTGCTTGGCCTTCTTGAACATCTACCTCCACTCCGCTAAGCTCATCATCTGATGATACAGCATTTTCATCTGCTGAAAGAGCTATTTTTGTAACAAAAACAAAAAATCTCGAAGAAAAAAAAATTCATGCATATAAACGTTAGAATACAACATGATCCCGGTAAACTCTCTTATCAACATCTCCAGGATATACTAGCTTACTACAACCTATTCCTTTCGACATTATCTCAACTCGAAAAAATTAAAATTTCCTGTATAAGTCCAACTTCTAAGAAGTTTGAGAACTGAGGTTAGATATAGTACTTACTACAGCCTGTTCCTACTGACACTATCTCAACTCGAAAAAATTAAAATTTTCCAGATAAGTCCGACTTCTAAGAAGTTTGAGAGGTCAAGGTTAGATATACTAGCTTAAAATAACCTCTTCTTATTGATACTATTTCAACTCAAAAAATTAAAAAAAATTCGAATAAGTCCGATTTCTAAGAAGTTTGAGATTTTAGGAGAACCGGAACGGAAAGATGGAAAAGTGGTTGAGGTAGGACCGGGCCTGCAAAGATGCATAGAAGCTAAAGATAGATGTGAAGCAAAGAAGCACAAGAAAAATAAAGCCAAGATTGACAGCCACTACTACAGCACTTGTACAGTGTGTGCAGGTACCAGTAGATTAGTAGCAGTCATGTGTTTGAGTTGTGGCCTGTGTTTAATTTGCTCCCTGTAAAACAAGATACTCAGCGCAAAACACGGGAGTCTTTTCATCACCCGATCAACCGGGCATCCCCATTTAATTTTACAACTTTTCTAGAAGATTTTTCATTTAATTAGCTTATTTGCGGAAACCCTACATACACTTAATCATGCATGTGTTATACTACTGCATGGCTTATACGTATGTATAAGGCACGGGTGATCCTGATTATCGACGGACAACAGATGTGTCGGAGAAAAAGAACTAAAAGTTTCCCAAATAAATATAAATATGTGGCAACTCCTGTTCTCAGATTTATGACACTCTAGTTTGAAGAATAGACTCAGATCAGTGACGGAGGATTTCACGACAAAAGTGAGTAGTCCATGTAAAAGAAAATCATGGGCTAATTAAGTTACTAATTACATATATCTCACACAATATATTCATACACTAAACCGGAGTCTTTACGGAAACAGTTTTTCCTTAAACTCTTGAGAATAGGGGTATGGTGCTTGTTGTGTGTACATTTTACCCTCCATGCTCTAAGTCGGATATATTGGGTACGTTTGATTTGGTTTGGTTTATGCGTTAGGACACAGTAAACTGACTTTGACTAAGATCCGCGATAATGAAGAGAAAATACTAGTTCGGGTCTTTCTGGAGAGCTAGCTAATAAGGACCTAACATGTCTGGAACTTCTTGGCCGGTTACTGATACAGCTCCGAGGGAGATTAAAAACAAAATTAGACAAATTAGACGCTTCTTTTGCTTTATGATCTGGCAAAATGGACTAATCAAAAAATAATTTCACTTTAAGGATAAGATAAACAAGGACAGACGACAAAGTTCATCGAGCCATAGGACATATACAGGTAGTTAAGATCTAATCGCAGACTTTCCACATGACAATATGCTTAATATTGTACCCAAGTGGACATCTGCTATATTGTCTAAGAATCTCTGGATTCATAATTAGTTTAATTACCACATACGTGAAGTGCTTAAACAATTAAGAAGCACAAAGCTCGGAAAAGATTACAGGAAAGTTAATCTGTACTTAGAAGCAATAAACAACATTAGTCGCCAAGCATAAACCACTTCACTGACTAGGAATCATCGCTGCTTTATTCATCGCCTCACGTCCTCACTACTTCAGAGTTCAGATATTAAATTGTATAATAAAAGAAGCTTTATTGTGATGATGATTCATAAATTAACATGTAAATCATATAGATTAATACTTGATTCAGCAACAAAGCAAAAAACAAATCTTTAATTGTACTTGCTGCTCGACACTAGCCAGAGTCATCCTTTAATAGAAGATCGCGGTAACTAGGAAGCATAATGCAAGAAGCTCTAGGCCTTTATGATTCACTATATCAAGTGCGGAACTTTTCTCAAAATCAGGAAGTGGATGGAGGATTTTTTGACGAATCTGAATTCTTAGTTTAGATCGGAAAGAAGGCATGCTCATTGAAGAGCAGATTGCCAGACTGTAACACTCACCGACATCATATTTTGATCATTTTGTTACTTAAGTTTATATGCCATGCACTACATGTGACTTACCACCCTAATTATGATGCCTAAGAAAACGTTTCAGATTTGCTGCCAGTTTCTGATAATTCCTTGCGGTTGTTCAAATAGAGCTTATATGCATATCACATTATATCTTAAGATCAGTACCACATTATATGCATATCACATTATATCTTAAGACTGAGGAGCTAGAGACTCGATCCACATATAATTTCAGTGGGTACATCAGGTTATAACAACTTTGAAACACATTCCAGATATGACTATAGCTGACACATTATGTGATTTAATCCACATATATAACATAACAGTTCCATCGTAAAAGGACTTATTTGGCCAAATTTATTTTTCAGAAATAAGAGCTTATTTTTGGAGAAAAGTACAGAAAAATGTACTTTTTTTGAAATAAGCCCTTATTTTCTTACTAAATAACGAATATACAACACCTCATTTACATTTATATATAAAAAATTATAAAAATATGCATTTTTTATTATAAAAAATAATCCCTTAAATTTAAAAGGAAAAAGAAAAGCTTGCCCAAACACATGGGATTTGGTCGAAAATAACCATATAGATTGTCTGTAATATGTATACTTATCTTGGACCCATTCACAAGCCACACTTGTAATAATCATTCATAAACAGTAGTTTTTCTCAGTACCAAATCACAGTAAGAGGGTTATACTGTGCAAAGCATGGAAAGAGCAGGAAACCAAACTCAGCAAACAACTATTAAACGATCAGTTCTCCTAAAACGTATAATTGCTAAGAGAAGCGCCTACTAGAATCATATTATATTCTAACAGAAACATGACTCAGTTACAGCAAGACTGTGTTTGGGGTATGCTCCTTGAGGCTTTTATATCAAAGGCTAAAGACCATATATATAGTACCTTCTGTAATTCATACTGTTTTAGTATTTTATATTAGCTTCAACAGATACTCACCTCACGTTTGTCTATAAAAGAGGCTGCTACTATTGAACATATATGGCATGATCTCCACTCTGAAATGTCAAATCAAAATCTCTTATATATATATCATGGGTTTACTTCCAAGTTCAGTTTTCCATCAACCAAAACAATCACTTGCGAACCAGAACCTGAACCAAACAGTTCCCAGTTGTTAAGATCCACACTGCGGAACTAGAGTGGCTACCCATACTCAACAAGTCTGTTGTACTCAGAAAAAATTTATTCAGATTTTTACATCAGAACTCGAAAAATTAGTGGATGTTACCCCGACCCGCGGTTAATTTTGAAAAATTAGTGAAAAGAATTTGCTAACGGACATTCGAAGTTTGAGCTACAATTAAATATTTCAAGCTTAAATCATTTGTAATCCTAGTTCCGGACACCAGTATTTAAATTTATATGAATAAACACTGACAACTACTTTCGTGGAAAATTTTAATTGGTGAAAAATTTTATGCGTGAAGGATCATCATTATTAATAAAATTCGAGTTGATATAAATCTAATACCTGACCGAAAAATTGTTGATGGTGGGTGTCTACGAGCACAAATTAGAAAATCCGGATTTAATTAATCCGTGTGTTATGTATCCAAGTGAGCGGATTTTCCGTTCTAGGGTTTACATGGATCATCTTGCTCCAGTCAGCATAGACACTAAAAACTCACAAGCCATGGTCAAATCTTTGTTATATTCAAGTAATTAGATCTGTATTATTTCTCTAAAGTCAAAGACACAAGAACTCAGGCAAAACCTAGAGCACTAATTCCAGACCTACACAGTACTGTGTGCAAAAAACATGAGTACTGTGTAGTACAAAAAAGCATGTTGATGCTAATTTGCGCAAGTTCTCCAGCTATCTTGCGCCAAGAACACATAGGAAACAAATACTAATACATCCAAGGAATTGTATTGTTTACCTTTATTGATGAGATCGCCGAGTTGAGTTTCGATATTGCTCAAGAAAGTGCTGGCTTCACTGAAAGGCCTCGAAAGATCTGATTTGTACTTGATCAGTATATCGCAATAGGTTTCCTGCATATTAATACAAACATAGGTCACTCGTTAAATCCCGTGACGGAGAATTGGTCGTTTAACACGGAATTATAACGATTGTTTTTACCATGAACTCGTCCAGCTCGGGATCGGCTCCAATACAAGAATTCACATGATCATGCTTGTTGTAAACATCATTTTCTCTCCGTATTTCATCTAACAACGACGCGATCTCCGGTGGTGCTCCAACCTTAAAATAAAAATGTTCCAAAGAAACCTATTATCAATATGATCAACATGTAGTTCCACGATTTATGAACTTATACTCAATAATGACGCATAATTTTCATACCGTTCTACAACGCTAGGAACTTTTACTATTCCTATCGTTGCAGTATAAGTTTCTAGCGTTGTAGTACAACGCAACGCTAGAAACTTATACTATTCCTAACGTTCTGCAACGCTAGGAACGTATACTCAATGACAGACACATAATTTTCATACAACTAATTATATTTCCCGCAAGGGACTTAAAAAAACCTTTTGACATTCGATGTAAGCATGAAGCAATTTCGGATACGAAGGATGCGACATAATTCTAGCCTTAATCAAACTAGGATCATTATTCGAATCCTCTCCTTGTTGAAAACTTCTACGACTATTCGAAGCCGATTCCGATATAGCCGAAGCCGCAGAAAACAGCTCATCCGATCCGTAAACCGGAAACCGCTGCGACGAAATCAGGTTCTGGTAATCCGACGAAGGAAACATGATATTTTCCGGCGACATGAGCAGCTTGTCTGCGTAATCAGCGCGGTGGCCGTAGAGTCCATCCATTCTCGAATAATTATGGGAAAATACGAAAATAATTATCGAAAAATAAGAAATAATTTGGTGTGGAGGATGGAACAGACAGGAGGAAGCAGGAGATGCTGGAGAACAATGAAGTTAGCTTTTCAGTCATGGGCTAGCTAGCTTACATTGAAAAAAGTTCATTCGGTTTCAACTATTTTATACATAAATATCACCTTTCCCTTTTCGATTCTTTGTTCATTTTATTTCTATTTTTTTTGCTCTCAGTTGCTTCGAATTATACGTAACGCCTAGTCTGAGGACATGCACACTGTAAGTCTGTGACGTTGTTCAAGTAACGGGAAAAAATGTCGGATTTTATTATGAAAATATTATTCAATTATAATTCATAATTCAAGTGAAACTCATTAATGAAATTTGTAATATTTTTATATTTGAATATAATATTCCCAAATTTTGTTTTAAATCTTCTTAAATGATAAAATATTTTGTTCAAATAATGTGGGAAATAAATAACTACTTTTAGTTGCGTTGTTTATGTGCGTACCGAGAAGCTCATTACTATTAATATAAGAATCAATTAAATATTGTTAATCAGAATTTGAAAAAAGTTTAAAATAACTTTAAAGATATCTAAATATTTTTTATATTTATCAATTCTTTTATATTTTATATTGGTACGAACATTTGGATATTCGTAAAATGAAATAAAAGACTACTACTCCCTCTGTCCCATTTAATTGTATACGTTTCTTTTCAACTGTTCGACACGCATTTCAATGCTCTTATAAAATATAGTTCCGTAACTTATTTTTGAGATTTTCTTTTTCTGAATAAAAATATAACATCCAAACTTTAATTCAGAAAAAGAAAATTTTAAAAATAAATTACACAACTACACTTTACAGGAGCATTAAAGTCCGTGCCGCGTTCCCGTCCCCCAATATATACAATTCAGGGGGACGGAGGGAGTACAAGGGTGTAAATAAACACTCAAATAAAGTGTGTCAAATACAAGGAACTAATTATGGCCTTGATAACGGCCGGAGACAGTCGGAGGTAAAA
This sequence comes from Daucus carota subsp. sativus, assembly GCF_001625215.2. Taxonomy (NCBI): domain Eukaryota; kingdom Viridiplantae; phylum Streptophyta; class Magnoliopsida; order Apiales; family Apiaceae; genus Daucus; species Daucus carota. The sequence goes on along the minus strand of NC_030388.2, from coordinate 32,423,578 downwards.
AGTGAAATGACGAGATTGGCCTTGAATGTAATGAGCAAGCATAAGTGACTACTGATTGATTGATTGATTTGGTTGAAAATTTTGACAGGTAAAAGCTGAAAATAAATGGGACGATTCAAATAAAAGAAAAAATAATTTCAGTAGCCCTGCCAAATAAATTCAAGCTTCAGAGAGCGACTTCCTTGCATGTGTTTACCGATATAAATTTCTGTGGGCCCTTCCACCCCAACCCTAGCTTTATCACTCTACATTCCAGAAGCTTATGAAATTTTAAGTAAGGCTACAAATGTAGGGGCCGTTTGGCTTAACTTAAAAGAAGTTACTTATTGCTTTTAAGTGATTTCTTGATTAAAAGTGATAAGTAATTTTGTACTTATAAGCTGTTTAAGTGTTTTGATAAATTCATTAAAATTCACGACTTATTAGGTATAAAAATTGCTAAAATAATAATAAAATATTATAAACTATCTTTTAGAATGATCATACACATCGTTGTGAAGTTAAATTTTGAAAAAAAAAAATAAGTCAAGAAAAAAGCTAGCATTTCTAACTTCCAAAACTCCAGCTTATAAGTCGCCAGAAGTGCTTATAATTTCTTTACCCAAACACTACGAAATAAGTAGAAGTTGACTTATAAGCTAGAAGCTAGGCTTAAAAGCCCAGCCAAACACCCCCGTAGTATGTTCACTATTAGAATCTGCTAAATATTCTGATAATTATAATTGAAAATTATCAAGTTAACAGGAAATTCGTGTTCGATATTTTCAGTTTCGAGATTTTTTTCGAAATGTTCAACCTTTAAACAAAAACGTACCTGGATAGTTCTGTAATCTGTTGCAGGCTTGCAGCCAGGGACGAAGATACGTAGGGGCCAGAGGGGCCATGGGCCCCCCTAGGGTTTCCGTAATACTATAATTTGTATTATATAATTTTGAAAAAAATTATATTTTCTCTTTATATTTATATAAATATAAAAATTTGGCCCCCCAAAAGAATATTTGTTCACTCTTATGAGATAATTAACAATATAAGATGAAGTGTTTAATTTTTAGATTTCTCTAATTTATGTATTAGACCAAATTTATAAATAAAAATAAACATATATATATATATATATATATATATATATATATATATATAGTGTAAAGTTATATGGAGTACACAAAATATTGGAGTATTGGAGTACAAAGTTGGATAAAATGTAATCTATTCATCTAAATTTCAATTTTTTTTTGTTCAATAATATTCCTAAACATTTAATAACCTGCACATTATGTTCTACAACATAAACATTGTAATCAAAAGGTAGAATAATGACTTTTATAAATTACAAGACTCTATGTTCTGCAATATAACTAATAAGCAGAACAATAATGTTAATACTTGTTAAAGTTGAAAGATATTAACGATTGATAGACAATTATGTGCAAGACAACTTATAAATAATAGATTGTATATAAATTTGCATAATCAAATATATTATTTATGATTAAACTAAAAAATTAAGACTTGTACTCCAATACTCCAATGTTTTTGTGTACTCCATAGAACTTAACTCTATATATATATATATATATATATATATATATATATATATATATATATATATATATATATATATATATATAGGGGAAGGTTCAAAAGAGACGGAGCATTAGCGAGAGACGGGAGAGACGTGAATTCTGACCGTTGGATCAGTCTTGATCTTGTGATCTAATCAAATACTCTACATACTGTATAAATACAATTAACTTATCTACAAGGGCAGTATACGGAATGTTTTAAACAAAAAAATTCTTTATACGTATCTTTGCTTGTATCAAATTAAGATTTATTACAAAACTTACCTTCATTACTCTGCTTGATTGATTCTCTTCTCCAAATTATCTTTTTTCCTTTTCTGGTCGTTACAGTTGTCCATGTAAAAATCGTTTGTTTGCTTGCTCTCAAAGGGAAGCTCTTTTGATGGAGAACATCAACAGGAATAAAGAAGTGCAGTTGAATTTTGGTTTGATTGCTTTTTATCGAGAGATTTGAACTATGTTTCCTGTTAAAAGTTTACTTTTTGTTGAATTCTTATCTACGAGATTAGACCTTCACGTTTCATTCTTTATTGTGTACAGATGCGTGGTTCGTTATTGTGTTCTTTTTGTGTTCTTAAAAAATATATCCCTCGATGATCCTTCATAATCATCATTATTCCATTTTCGTCGTCAATCTGCAATAGATTGAAGGGACCTATACCAGCTACATTGATTTTGATCGTCATCTTTGGAGGTGGCTCCCAAAAAGGCGGAATGATAATTCTTACTCAGAGAGAAAGCAAAAGAAGAAGAACAGCGTAAGACAATTATCCTGTGTTGGGTTTTTGAATGTAATGAGAAAACATGGAATAACATACGGGGAGTCATCCATCCTTTAAGAGAATATCGTCACCATTTTGTTTTCCCCAGATTTTTAGCGGATGCAAGTACGGAATGTTAGAGGCCCCTTTTCCCATCTCTGAAGTTTTTATTTCTAAAATATATAAAATGTGGATCTCCATATTTGTTGTCTTATGTTGCCCATGCAAACCTCTGGTTTAAACCTCCTGTATTTATCACTCTTATGATTTAAAGAAAAAAAAATTCATAATTTATATTTCACCAACTTATTCTATAGAATGTTCAGATAAGTCTTGAGTTTGTAAGTAGATTCTCATCGTTGAATTCTACTAATCAAAATATTTTATAATTCTTTTGTTATCAATTAAGTTCTGTTAAAAGTTCTGAGAAATAGAACAGGCAGCAATGCTTATACGGTAGGGTGTATGTGTGTGATAGGCTTGTTATTTCTTCCTAGTGTTCTTATAGAGATTCTAATATTATTAAGAGATTGTATTAGAGTTTTACCATAATAAGAGATTGTATTAAAGTTTTACCATATTCACATTGAAGGTGTACATTAATGCACACGTTTACAATCCCATGATGTATGCATTGTATTTAATGATTTTGAAATTTAAATTTTCTTTACTAGTTTCCTTATTTATGATCTTGTAGTACGATTTGCTTGCTACAAGTGAGCTACTTTCCATTCTTTGAGGATTCTCTTCGGATTAATGTCATAGTTCAACAAATAAATAAAGAAATAACAGCTTAATAGAATTTTTATTAACAAATAATAAAATATTTAATCTTATACCACAATATTTAAATATTGAATCTTACAGCGGAACACTAAAATGAATTCATGATAAAGATAGATGAAAATATAAACAAATATAAAAATTGTATAAAATTAAAAATTCAAAAAAATTATATTAAATTTAATATTAGAACAATTTATATATTATGCACAAACCTAAATAGTACGAGCAAAAAAAATGCTGTTAGATCTCGACATTTACATAATATATACTTAAAACATTTACATTAAATTTTATATTTTAGAACAATTTATATATTATGCATAAATATTCTAAATATTACGAGCAAAAATAATGTTGCTAGATCTCTTTTTAGAACCTTAGTAATTTTGTAGAACACCTTAGTGAATCTCGATATTAATCAAAATAATAAATCTCTATTAGTAATATGGCTACATAACACCTTAAAAAATCTCAACAAAAGAACATATTGAATTAATATACGAAAATTTTAATTTAGTATGTAAAATAATTTATAAAGATATCACATACTTGGCACGCATGACACTTAATCAATTTTTTTTTAAAATTTACCATCTAAAATTAAATAAAACACAAAGGTACAATTTTATCGTAAGTAATCTCTTAAAGAATATCTATAAAATCAATAAGAAAGAATAAATTTGAAGATATAAATTATTCAATAAGATATGTTATATTGGTGAAAAACTCATGCATTAATATAAATCTTATTGAAATAATTCAAAATATTTATATCTTGTCATATAATTTCTAATAAAACAAGATTTTTGATTATGTGTCTAAGGAACACCTTATAGAATCCTGTGAAAATTGATTGGTAATTTAATATTAAAAAGATATAAATTATTAGGTAAAATATACTATAACGGCAAAGAAAGAATGAGATATTCTTTTTTAAATCATAACAGTAATAAATACAAGAGATTTTGCGAATATTAAAATTATACTTTGTTGATATTATTGTAATTTTAAAATTTTTTATTTTAATATTAAAATATATTTATTCTTCTCATTTTTCACGAACACGTTATGGATTCTCCATATAAATTAAAATTTTAAAATTTTAAAACATTTTTTTTTCAAATCTCTATTCACCTTCCTAAAAGATTCAGATAAATTTTCTCACATTTTTAATAATAATAAATTTATGAGAGATTAATTTGAATATCTATTAAAATATTTATTTTTTAAAATTTAATAACGTCAATATATAAATTTTTTTTGAAGAAATATTATCTACTTTCAACGGATGGTAAAGGTACACTTTTATTTTGTATTTGGAAATTATTAGAAGTAAGAATTCAACTTAAATTAAACGAAAATTGATAATTCTTAACACTCCCTTCATGAACACCTTAATTATTTTGTCAAAGAAAAATAATTTTATTAATTATAAATTTATTGTTTATGTCAAATGAATTTTTTATAATTTTTGATTCTTTAAAGTGTTTTTTATTCTTTAATCTAATGGGTGTTCGTGGATTATTTAGTTTTTATTAACGTTTCCTAATGAGGAATGGATTATTAAGTTCCACTAAATAAAATAAATGGAAAGCTATTTGGAGGAATATTATAATGAATCTTTGAGAGATCAAAATTCTGAAATTATCATTTATGATTTGAGTTAGTATGATAGCAATCAAAGTCATGAATTTAAAATAATACAATTTTTGAAATTTTGTGGTTTAGATTAAACATGTTATCCTTAAATTTTCTGGTTCTATAAGAACACCTGTAAGAACACCTATTTGAACAACACATATATAAGAATTACAATCAGTGTTCTGAAATATTCACCACCATTGTTGTTTCAATCTGCTGCAAGCTTGGGAAAAAGTTCATCTGGACAACAAACTCTTATAAACCATACAGTTGGATGATCATTCCACATGTCAGAGAACACAATTTGGTGAAGCTAAATCTTTCATGCGCCTAATTTCGTTCAATAGAACAATGTATTCAGAATTACCCATGGAAGAATTTACGAGATTAACTCAGCACCGAATCGATTCCACAATTATATACCTAGCTTCTTCTTCATCAGCCATTTTGAACCCGTAATATATAGCCAATAGATCAATATGCACCTGATCTTCGGAAGAATCTATACCATAATAACCACAAATCAATGACCCATCTACTCCTATTGCGGTAACCACCAACATCCATCTTCAATATACCAAAGGGAGGTTTTAACCAGGGGACCATTGTAGTGTAAGTTGTATAAGATGAATAAGATCTCTCACAAGAACAAAGCGAGAACACACATACAAGCATAAAACACATAAAGAATCGAACTCTCATCCCTACACAAAAAGTACATAAACATAAGATATTCGATTCTTTATAGTGTTCCATTAATCCTTAAAACTGCAGGATTTGGTTCAAAAGATGATAACAGAAATTCAGAAAGCTTCGTGGGGTACTCTTCAAGTTCGAAACTTAATATAGAACCAAAATCGGTTGAAAAAATCCATGATTTCTGATCACCAGACAGCGACGACAAAACCCCAACAAGCATACTAGGTTTAATTCTAACAATCGGCTTATCGTTCCTGATCCAAAAACAACAAGAACAAAGACTAGTTGGTGTTCCACGTGATATTCTTTAAAAAACTATATAAGTATTTGATCCTGAAAGAGATTTAAGAAGAACAACGAACCTTGAGAGAACAATGTTGGGATGAATAGACGTTGACCTTACGCTGTTCTGCAACTGTTCACTACCATTCTCACGCCTGAACCAATAAAGAATTAACAATTTAGAGTTCCTTACGGTGTTCTCTACGAGATTTATAGAATATGGTGAATCAATGAGATCAAAAAGCAAGAACAAAACCTTGTGTCGCCCTGTTAGCTTCCATTGACATTGAATCCTCTGCAAATCTTTTCAGCACTCAAAGATTTGATTCTGAGTTATATACGTCGTATATATTAAGACTTACAAAGCTGCCAAATTTAGAAAATCCATGATTGAAGCTCAAATTAGAAGAATATACATGTTACCTTATGAACAAACGTATATGGGTGGTATGCTTCCAATCCAGATCAGCGTATAGTTTTTTTTTATGCCCAGCGTACCCCTCTAGTTGTATTAAGAATACTGATGAAATCAACGGCTGGTGTTATGTCTCTCTCGTCTCTTGATAAGGTGCGTCTCCACGGAACTTGACCCATATATATATATATATATATATATATATATATATATATATATATATATATATATATATATATATGGTCGAGTTCCAGGGAGACCTCACATCTTGAGAGACCCTCTAACAGCCGTTGATTACATCAGTACTACTTGTATACAAACAAGGGCACGCTCGTCAGAACATGTGGCAAAATACAGGGCTAAAAAAAATATGAATTTTATACGGATTCTAAAAAGGAAAGATTTGAACTGATTATACACCAGCGTCAATCATGGGAACTGTAATATTAGAAGGTTTAATTTCAATTAACAACTATATTATTAGAACAAACAAAAAAAAACTACAAGCGCGGAAGAAAGCTCCATAGAACCCTAGCATCGACGACTGAAACAGACATGGATGAAAAAAAGTTCGTTCTATGAAACACTATTCTGCATACTGTTCCTTTTTCATGACGACTTGTTTATGGAACTCTAACTAGAATCACGTATGTTACTTTCCATTTTTTCCAATGTACAGGCATGATCAATCGATTGTTAGATTTAACCCTTGTTTGCTTGTAGAAGATTTGTCCTCTCTAACTCAGGATCAGAAATCATGGATTTGCTCGACGGGTTTTGGTTCTGTACTAAGTTTTGAACTGAAGGAGTATCCCCTTGAGATATCCAGGTTCTTATTAATGGCATTTTTTTTTTGGTCTGAAATACAGTATGTATAAAATTTATTCAGAGAACACTATAAAGAATCTTGCATCTTATGTTTTTATGTATCGTTTGTACACGTGTGAGAGGACGTTTTTTAGGTTTAGACCTTTTATGCTCATAGACGTTTTGTCCTCACTATCTCGTGATCAAAAAAGATATGGATCCGTTGATCTCGGATCATATATTTCTCCGAGCTCCAGTGTACTAAATGTTCAGTTTTGGATCTTGATTGGTTCTCATGCTAGTGCTTTGACTGGTTTTATTTATTTTAAGTGATCTACTTAGTTTTAGTTAACTATTTTTTAACATAATACATGGATTATAAAATTTAATATATTATTTGGTCTATAATATTCTACCAAAATTCATTATAATGAAGTTTATAAAGTAAATACTAAATTTCAGTATAAACTTTTTTATCGAGTAAGTGTTTATAGAATTTAAATATAATTTGTTTATTATATTCTACCGAAATTTATTATAATTGTTTTAAGTTCTTTAAATAGTCTATATAAATCAGTATTATATAATTTGGTGGACTAAAGAATGCAGCTTATCAATCTCGTTTTCTTAATTTTTTTAATAGATTTAAGATTTTTTTACGTAAAAGTTAGTGAAACATATGAGTTACAAAATATTTATATATAATTGAAACGTGATATATGCTCGCATCAATGCAACACTGAAAAGTATAACCAACAAATATAAAAATTGTTATCGATTCATAACCAAAAATATAAAGGTTCTTGTGTACTTACATATCTTTAATCAACATGTATTGCCATAAATGTAAAGTATTTGTTAAATATGGATATAGGTTACAATTTCCATTCTATATAATAACATCTATATTGATTGCTAATTAATTATGATTCACAAATAATATTGTATACAGTTGATTAAGCCCTTTGTAAACTGGGGTCTAAATTGTTCTTAAAGGTGTTCAGTGAAGAATTCTATATATGTGGAAGTGGAACATAACGAAGAATCCAAAACAGACATTTAGGCACGTATATATTCCACTGAAACGTTGGCCCAATTGAGGTCTGAATCTGTCAGAACATTCAGGGATCCAGTCCTTTCCAAGGTTCCGTAGATCAACACCATTAAAAAGGCTAGAACCCTCGTGTAGATTGTTGCTTGAAGAATCTGCAAAACAATAATAATATAACATGTATAGTCCATTGTATGTTTCAAACAAATCAGTAACTTGATTGGTAGATAGAAACATGCATACCAGAAAAAGATTGATAAGAACGATTGTTCTCCATTGAGAGACTTGAGCATGAACGTAGAAAAAATACAAATACGAGCAGGCATCAATCAGGGATATAGATTGTATTCATAATCTTTTTATTAAAGGAAGGTTTGGTAATGAATATGTGATTGATACAATGAAACATACGTATTTAAATTTTTAGGATTTTAACCCTTCCGTCTACTGCCCTTATACGACTTAAACAGTATTTGTACTAATCTAACGTATAATGAATCTGGCCACATATTTAAAACTGATCCAACGGTTGTGTAGGTGGTCTCTCGAGTCTCTCGCATTGCCTCGGTCTCTTTTGAACCTCCCTATATATATATATATATATAATTATACTATTTAAGAAAAAGATTTATGTGATAAAGGTAAACGTCAATATAATTCTTTTACAAAAATAAGAATTTTTGGTGGAGGATTTTCTTATCCTGAGAAACTTATACCCCACTTATTCATTTTTATCAGTTTTTTAATTAATATTAATATTTTTCTACTCATCGTCAATTCAAATTTCATCATCCAGGTAATATTTTTACTTGTTTAAACTATAGTTTGTCATCTTGTAAATAAGTATAATATTTTTTTTAAGGTTAATAAGCATAATATTTAGTTTTTGAGATATTGTAAAATTTTTACTTACTCTTGTTTAAAATACAATATCATTTTTTTGAAGTACAATTTCATTTAATGTGTGTTACTTGCTAATTAAAGATTATCGTATAATTTAGAGTTATTATGATGCGTTTCCTGGTATTTTATACTCTTATATATCTAAAGACAAATAGCTAAATATTTTAATTGACACAATTATATATTTAATTTCCTGGTTTAAAAGAAGGCAAGGTTCTACTATAATTTTTTTACTAGTATTTTTGTACTTATTTTATATTGAATATTTTACTGTGTTGACCAAAAATTTCATTGTGTTGGAGAAAATTTTTTGGCCCCCTTATAGATGTTTGCTGGCTTCGTCCCTGCTTGCAGCGTATGCATGCACTCAGGTCAAGATTTTCCAACCGACAGAAGTCTAATGTTATTTTCTGCTACGTATAGACTATAGAGTATAAGAGAAAAATTATTTTAATAACAAACGAATTTTGGAGATTTCCTGCATTGAAATTATTTTTTTTATAAATATAATTATATATGATCTAAGAGACAGACTCTTAACCATTTGAGTTATCCAAAACCCTTGTACATGCAATGCAAGCATATATGGGCCTATGGCTCATATGGGACGCATTGCAAATTTTTACATGCATTCATATATGCAAAACCCGTATAAATGATTAAGGAGTTCCTAAGATATATCTAAATTAAAACTTAGGATTCTAAGAACACGTTTGCTGGAATAATAAATTTTTTATTATTTTTTTATTCTCATAAATATTAAAGATTATAATTTCATATTTATTTTTATTCATCTCAAGGAACAGTTGAAAACTTTAAATCCGACTTTTTATGTGAATATTTAAAATTTATTTAAAGGAAAACTCGAGTAGGTGGCTGCGAACCGTTATTCTGGCCGCAGCATCTAATTTAATTATCCGATAAGTCAAACGGTGGTCATAAAATCAGCAGCAGCCTCAAATGGTGCATTGCATGCTTTTAATTTCTTGATTAGTATTCGTAGTCAAAATCGTAACGTGGCCATGGATTATAAGCTTAGTACATTCTAATCATCATCATAAACGAATTTATACTCACTTTCTAAGCAGTTAATTAGCGATAGTAATAAAGTATTATTACGTAGTTGACTTCAGTTCACGAAACTAGTCAAGTATTAGGCCACGTTTAGAACCCTAAAAAGTCTTTGTCGCCTTAGCAGAACATCTTATCGAGATTTAAAAGTAATCACTCTTTAAATTAAATTATTACCAGATTATTTGGGATCACCCTTGGTGCATGGGCTTTCGGTTTTAATTAATTATTACTTATTTAGTATTTGAAATCTCAATTTATTAATAACTCATAATATATTAGTATTTGAAAGCTACATATTTTTTTCTAAATATAGCTACAACAGAATATATTTAATGTCACGATTAATTAATAATCTTAATAAATTAATAATATTTTTCCTGTGTAGCATTTACATTCAGTGCATTCGAAAACTAAAAGTATCTCACATATTCAAGTCGAACACTTCAGTTTCATCACAAATTTATTTCTTCAGCATCCAGTACAATATATATCATGACGGAATCAGATCGGATTTGACTTTTACTCTGTCTTTACCGACTTTCAAAATTTAATCCACAACCCCTAAAACGAGGGCATCAAAGAGTTTTTTCTAAAAAAAGATAATAAACATACTTATGCAATGGAGCCTTGTTTACAGGACTGAGAGAATATATCCTGTTTGTCATCGATTGTTTTGTTAAAGAAATATATGTGTGTTGGGTGCTTTCCAGTAGAATGCGTGTAATAAAGCACATTTCTTGAATTAAATTTATTATCTCATTAGCTTTGGCTTTAGACCAGCGCAAAGTATGTTTAGTTTCCGTGTGAGGCCGATTATGATTCCATGTCGTGAACATAATTCTATATAATCGATTTCAAGTTGTATAGTCTTTGAGTATATTCTTGTAATTTTTTTTTTATCGGCATAATCATAATTCTCAACTCTCATATTTTAGTAGTTAATCAACCGGGGTTTCATATATAAAAAGTGTCGACTCAAAATAAGATACCAAAAATATAAGGTATATGTAATTTAATACATAACACTACACTACCCGATATATGAAAGTTTAGTATCTATGTTTGTAATTTTGATAAATTATGAGCATGACCAAGATCGACCTTGGAGATTTGGATGTCAAATTCTCTTTTTTGAATAAAAATTTAACATTTATATTTTTAGAGAAATGTTAAATCCAGAGATGATTTTTAATTTCCAGAGCAAACAAAACTTGAAAAGACAAAACTGACCCCGTGCATATACAATAGCAAAAGAATAAAAAACAATGTGAAGGAGTAATTTCGTCTTTTCAGCTCTGAAAATTAAAAAACAACTTTGAAAATAACATTTTTCTATCCCTTAAATTACGTGTTAAAAATGAATACAACTCCTATTTTGGGACAGATAAAATACAATCCGAACCATCCAACGACAGAAAGAATATAGAGATTTCTGTAAAATTCGTGATAAACTAAAGAGTGAGTGATATATGTAGGTGGAATGTGTGCACATAAATGACCACCACGACATTATAAACCATTATCTTGACCTAAAAATGATGTTTTCCAAATTACAAAAATACTCTAACAAAAAGGCAAGCACATGAGGTGGGTCACAAAATATTAGTGTTGGGGGTGGTCAAAATAGGTTATGATTCTCTTAGCCGTTTCGGGCGAAACTTGTTTTATATAATCTTCTCCCAAAACACAGATTTGGAAATGTTTATTAACTTAATCATACACCTGAGGAACAACATTCCCACTACCTCTCTAATCTAATCCAGATCTAATTAACTCATTTTATAATTGCGCTTATAGTAATTAATTGATTAATTTAATTACCGGACCTAATATGTTTCCTTTTGTTTTCCTTAGGTCCACTCAACGGATGGTTGAATTATTTGGGTTCGGAGCTGTCTCGTTATGGGCTTAAGTCCGTCTAGGTCTTAGGGCTCTAATCTGGGCCGGTTGATTTCTATATAAATTGGACAGCCCACCTAGTTCATGCTAGTTTGTGGTGCAAATTAAATTTTGTCGATTCCTGATTAAATAGTCGAATAATCGTCCACGCGAACATAATACGAGTAAGAGGCACCACAAAGCTCACATAACTTTATAATATTAGCGGAAAAATTATATATAACTAGCGTTCTGTTCTACTCATATTACGGACCGAACAGTTATTTTTTTATATATGAAAATAATTTTGTTAATATATAAATTTAAGTGTAAATCATTTAGACATCACTCATACAATTTTATAACAAATATGTAGATATAATTTTAAGAAAGTAATATTGTTCCTTAAATTTTCTAATAAATTATAAATGGACCACTTATTATTAAATAAAATACATACTAAGTTGTAACATCCTGCAATGATTAGTTAAAGAGTATTTGGATCCTTTATTATATGCTTGCCTGGCAGTGCCTTTGCACTTCTAGCTAGGTAGAGCTCTGATACCATTTATAACATCTCAAACCCACAACTAAATGAATATCGGATCCAACAACCCATCACAGATTGGTCGGAAAGTGCTACATCCACGAATATAATATGACTATTTGGTAATATGATTACGAGCATCTTAAAAAGTCAGCACAAATGATACACAAACATAATATTAACTATTCGGTAATATAATTACGAGCTCGATAAAAAGCACCCAATAGTCCAATACTCACCTAGCATAAAAATGTTATCGAAAGAGGAATCTATCCCGCCATAACCTCTTGAATCCCTCGGGCCAAATAAGACGATTAGAATTTAGAGCTCAAGAAATTTCAGAAAATTTAATTGAAAGAGTAGTACTAAATTGTAATGATTCAACTGGACCAGAGCGAAGGACCATTTGAGGCGGCCCACATAAGAATGTCAAATTATTGGGGCATGGCAAATGTCTGACATTCAACCTACGAATATTTTGTCGGCAGTATACATGCATGAGAGAAGACCAACACAGGTGGCCCACTTAGCTCACAAGTGCTACAGAGACATCTGAGTTTAATCAATGCAGTGCCAGTTATGAGTAACATGTTTTTAAATCCTTAGCCAAATCGGAGCTAATCGGTGAATTTGAGAGTTTCAGACTTTCAGTTAAATCGGAATTAATAAATTCTTTCTAAACTTGATCAGAAATCTTAAAACATCGACATTTTTTAGTTGGCGGATTCTCATTCAGAATTATCAATTATTAATAATATTAACAATTGAAGAACGAACTATGGATTATTAAGAATATTTTACAATTATTTATATGTGAAAATTAGTTACTCCTTCCATCTCTTTTTATTTGTCCACTATTGTTTTTTTTTTTTGACTAAAAACTACATGCAATTTTTTCATTGAAAATTACATATTAAAACAGATTGTATATATTTTATAATGTTATAATTTTAAATATTTTTTCAGTTATATAATATATATATATATATATAATTCAGTCAAAGTTTGGTCGAAAGTTAAAACTGGACAACTAAAAAAAGACCGTGAGAGTAAAGGAGTCTTCACATTTTTTTAGGATTAAGGTAGAGCTGTTTTCTGTATTCATCAACTTGGCAATGCTAATTTAAATTTTACTTTAGTTCTCTTCTAGCTGCTCAAAAACCAGGAAAAGAGTTATATAAACAGTTCAATATAAGACTTTGAGCAACTCAACTCTACTTAATGACAGAGCAGCTGTGCTTTCCTTGTTTCCATTTTTACGCTTTTTACAGATGAATAAAGTACCTTTCACTACCATTCAATCACTACATATTTCACCCTTCTAATATCGATATCATCTAAGGTATGAGATATGACTGTCACCGGGGGCCTGAAAGTTCCATGGCTTCCACGACGAGAGAGGATTCATCGATAAAATCTGAGTATTTCTGAGGAGTGTCAAATCCTCCTTGGTATCTTGGTGTCTCAGCCCTTTGCTGTGAGGCTTCCCATTTTTCCGCCAACCCATCACCCTCCAACATTCTCAGTACTTCCGACATTTTTGGGCGATTAGCGGACGTAAACTGGGTACAAAGAAGGGCAACCTGAATCATTTCTTCTAACTCGATCCTGTCAAAGTTTTTCTTTAAAGCTTTATCCACCATTAGGTTTAACTTTCCTTCCTGATGTAGCTTCTTAACCTGTACATAGTTGTAGTACCGTAATGTAAGATTGCACAACCAATTTACAAGTTTTGGAGTATGATCACTAGGCCTAAGCTACAAAATTTCTTTAGGCCATCTTCCCAAGTGTAGGTAAAATATATGTATATATCTCAGCAGATAGCTGATTAATGAAGTAAAAAATATGCAGCTCAGAGTCCAAGACTTTTCAGGTATTGTACTCGGCATTAATGGAGATAGATTTGAGTAGTGGACAAATAAAGATGATGTTTCCTCAAACTAAAAATTCCCCTAAACACAGTATAAACGAGACATCTTACAATGACAGACAACACTCTCATTACAGGTTAAGTAAAGAACTTTCAGAAACACCAATTAAGATATGATTGTAAGCGAGAGATAACATACCCAATCAAGCATTACACCTTTTTGGTTTGCTGCCCTTCCAAAGTCCAGAGCTTTCTGACCTGTGATCAACTCTAATAGCAAGATCCCAAATCCAAATACATCAGTTTTTTCTGATGATTGACCAGTTGATAGATATTCTGGCGCAATGTGGCCGACAGTACCACGGACAGCTGTGGTCACGTGTGACTCTCGGTTGTCCAACAACTTTGCTAAACCAAAGTCACCAACAACAGCCTCAAACTCCTCATCCAACAAGATGTTGGCTGCCTTAACATCCCGATGGATGATTCGAGGATCACATTGCTCGTGTAAATACAACAGCCCCCGTGCCGTTCCTAGTGCTATTCTTTTCCGCCTGGCCCAGTCTAAAACAGGCTTACCAAGGACATGGTCTGACAAGAAAGCAGTTTTAACAATATCAGATAATTTTTTTAGAAGGAACAATATTATTAATTAATTAACTTACAAGGTGATAATACATGGTTTTGCATTCGGACGTTATCATTCATCAAAACCAATAATTTCCAAGCCACAAAGTATTTTGCAAATACTAAGCAACAGTACTGTGAGTAAACTAATGGTTTACTACGAAGAAGGAAGATGATTATGAATTGTGGACATTACTTGCTAAAACTAATTCTGGTCCAAAAGTTGATCAAGTGGCTTTTAGCAGAGGTTTCAAGCAAAAATTTTACTGGAATTGATGATATCACCTATATTTCTTAGAAATTAAGGATTATTCCACCAAAGTAAACCTAGTTCGTGATATTTTTTATTTTAGCAAGTGGTAGATTCCCTTATGAGTAAAAAACAAATCACAGTCATACATGGGAGAAACTACATTAGCATACTTATAGCACGTGTTGCATTCAATCGATTTACATTATGTAAGACTAGCTGCCTTTCACTCACCTTTCAGTCTGGATGCGACACTCCCATTTGACATATACGGATAAACAAGAAGTCTTTCATTCTCAGTTGTGCAGAATCCCCAAAGACGGAGAAGATTCCTATGCAGTGCCGAACTTATCAATTCAACTTCTGTCTGAAACTGTATTTCACCTCCAAAAGTATTGTAGTCCTTCAACCTTTTGACAGCTACAATAGTCCCATCACTTAAGCAACCCTTGTACACGATTCCAAATCCCCCCCTCCCTAAAATGTTCTTCGAATTAAAATGGTCAGTTGCAGTACGCAGTTCCTTGAAAGAATACCTTCTCAAATGTCCCAAGCATACTTCAGGATCATATTGATCTGCCAAGTTACAAATCACAGCTCAGCATGTGTGCAGAGTGCATTAAATATTTGAGCACGAGCATCTAACGCTTATATCTAAATTACAACATCAATGACACATATTTAAGTACTCCTTTTTCTTCCATCTGGAAAAAATGCATTAGTGTTTGATGGTGAGTTTGTATTATGCATGTTTTCTGTCGGAATGTGTAACTTAAGACCTAGATGCTACCCCTTTGAGTAGCTATGTGCAGGACTATATAGTATATATCAACACTTCATAACAGAGATTAGTTTTATGAAAGGGAAAGTAATTAGGAACTGACCATTAACATCAAAGAAAATCTGTTTATTGTGCCTATATCGCCACCAAATGAAGGATCCAACAATCACTATGAGAAGGAACGCAGCACCAAAACTCGCACCCATAGCAATAGCCACACGGTGTCCTTTACCACCAGCATCAGAATTGTCTATAAAACAATCATCACATCTCATCAATATGTTACAAAAAGTTCAAAATAAGACTGGTAAAATGTGCATGGACAATGATAACAATGTAACACATCTCACCATCTGGAGGGAAGTTAAGAGGCTCTGGATAGACAACAGAACAATTATTCTTTGTGCTCAGGCCACAATTCAGAGGGTTTTGGTTCCCTATTATTCTGAAACCAGAGAGAAACTATATAAACTTTGACAAAGAAGATAAAATATAGCTAATTCAGAGTGTGGTAAGCATGATGATGAGTATTATTGCGGACTGACTTGAAAGTTCTTGCAGATATTTTGGGGAGGGAACCACTGAAATTGTTGAAAGACAAGTCCCTGCAAGAAATTTAAACTTTAATAAGCAGCCTAAATAAGAAGAAATGTTGTCTAGTTCTATCAACAGGTTTCTAAAACAGTCTGAATAAAGTACATACACAAGAGTGAGCCCTCCGATTCTAGACAGAGATTCAGGAATTGTTCCACTAAGGCTGTTATTATTTAGTCGCCTGACTTGCACAAAGAAAGACAAATGTATTGACGAATTATTATAAAATAAAAGAATGGTCTTCTTTCCAAATAAGTAAATATATAATATAAGTATATACATCAGAGTAGATAAAGTTTCTACAACTTACAGATAATTAAGGTTTCTGAGGTCACCAAAGGAACTAGGTATATTGCCACCAAACTTGTTGTTGGAAAGATCTAGAGTCTGAAGTTTCTCCAACTTTCCAATGGCGGCGGGTATAACACCAGAAATAGCATTATTCTGCAGCAACCTACAAATGCAAGACAACATAAACAATCACTTTAAGTTGGGTCTTTTGGCATCACTGCTAACAATTATAGAATGCAAAGTTAAGTGGGATATTAAAGACTGAACAATGGAAAGCCAGCTCAAAATCAAATCCAGAATGAAAATTACATCAGTAACTTACACCGACTGCAAGTTGGTTAAATTGCCAATTCCTGGTGATATCGTTCCAGACAAACTCTGACTAGGTAAGCCCCTGAAAATAGATCACCAAGCATTTATAAACAAGTTGAAGATCGTTTTGACCAAAGTATGCAATTCAATTTAATTAAAACTCTCTGCTTCACATTATAATTTAGTCGCGTGTCGAAATTTCGAAATTGTTTTGTAAAATCCTATCCTGCATAATTTTTTGAAAAAACATTAAAGTTCTTAAATCATTCTTATAATCCGGTGCAAGAAGTAACCAGCAGAAAAGAAGTGAAAGCAACTCACAAGGCAGAAACATAGCCATCACCGGAGCAGGTAACCATCCTCCAACTACACGGATCTACAGAAGTAATATCCCAGTTCTCCAGAACATTGTATGGGTCAACTAAACCACTTTTAATCGCCATTAAAGCTACAACTGCATCAAATTTTATAGATTGCACATGTCAGTTAATAACTAAAGACCTACTCTTATCACCCAAAATCTGTTTCTCGGGGTAACTACTAACTACAATGAAATAAACTAATAAAATCATTTAAAAAATAAATCTCCATTGCAACACTAATTAGTCACATTGCCAACAATATATACATACCTGACATTTTGACATATATACTCATTTCCACATCACAATATCAAAATGCTGAATAAAGAAATCAAAGAAAATCATATCAAATGAAACTTAAAACTAAAATAACAACTGACCTTCATAGTTTACACCAGAAGGAGAAAGAGTTGCAGTAGAGCCCTCCAACAATGTCCAAATAAGCAATGCAATAGCCACAAAAACAGTTCCAAAACTATCCATACCCATTCAATCAATCACCTTCTTTAGAAAAATACCACCACCATATATATAAATAGCCTTATCCAAGAAAGCCACTATCTTTACAACTTGAAATCTTGAACTTCACTTTCTATAAATCCAAGTGAACCCAAAAGCCCAGATATGTGATAAAGTTTCAATCTTTAACCAAACCTGACCAACCCATTTGCTCAAAAGACACAAAAACAAGAAAAGAATGGAATTTTCTTGAAAAAATCAAGAAAATGCACTAGAGCTTGAAATTCAAGAACCTAGAGATCTGGGAATTTCACCTACTACTGTGTGTTTTTGCAACAATTTCCAACTGGGCTATGTTTATAATTCTCTATCCATGAGTTCTTGAGCTCAAATCTTCTTTTCCAATCATGCAACCATAGCCATTCAAGCTAAAAATCAAAACTTTATGACCCTCTTCATATATTCCTAAAATATTTTAATATTATTATGTGTAGTGTGTGTTCATGTGTGTGTATCAGAGAAATTCAGAAACACAAAAAAGGCCAGACCTTTTACAACTAAAGATGATAGAGATAGATAGACACTGAGAACTGAGAAGTACAGCTAAATTATTGGTTTTTTATTTTTTAAACATATAATTAAAAAAATAATTTTTTTACTAATATTTTTTTTTTATAAAGATGAATAATTGAGTGATTGGACTGAAGGGGTGTGATCAGAAAGAACAATGGGGGATGTCTATAAAGCAAACCAAAAATTTGCAGAAAAGTTTTGGCAGATCACGTGCTTGGCTTGTCTTGTTGTTTTGCATTTCTGAATTATTTCTTCTGCACATATAAAATTATTTTGTTCCCTTGTCATATTATTATAATCTAAATTGTACATTTTTGTTCATAATTTATTATTATGATGTTATTAATCATTTAAAATGTGGCTCCCTGTTTTCAAAGTGGTAGATGGAGATTGAGAATCCATGCCCCCACCAATAAAAATAATAATCAAACTTGCATTTGTGTTGTCTTTCTTGAGGTTGCATGTTTCATGGTTTGTGTTATTGTGATAACAGATTTGACTGTGGAGGTGTAAATTTTTGTTCCACATACAGTATTTAAAATAGTAATTATTTTTCCATAAAAAAATAGTAATTATTTAATATATTTATCCTGTTAAATTGATTTTTTAAATTCTGAAAATTATGTTTGTCGAATTGCTATCACATATTTTCAACTTGCATAGATGAGTTTGAGCTGAAGCCGAGCCGAACATGTTTAACAAGTTTGAATTATTTTAAGTACATACATTAGTTATGATTTTGATAATTTTTAGTACTTTTTACCCAATATTCTCGATCAATTCATTAATTGTTAATATCAATTTAATCCTACTTTATTTTGGGCACTTGAAAAAATTTCACCAACTTATCTACAGGTTTTCATTTTTTATCTTGTCCGATTTAAATATAAGTGAAACAAAAAGAATAATCTACTTTTAAACAGGAACATAAAGAAACTAGAGACTCAAAATATGAAAAAAAGAATATACAATGTAGGGCGATAACTTTAGTGTTAAACTATAGTTGCAGCAGGGTAATATTATTGTAATGGGAATGGCCTTGATAAGCCCAAACTTAGAATCAAACTCAAGACCCAAGGGCATTTTTGTCGCTTTGGGAGAGATGAAATATTCTCCAGTCTACAATCTCTGGATTATTTTTATGTTATTTTACTAAATCAGTACAAATTCTCTGCAATATCAAAGCACCAACCCAAAAATAAAGTAGGCATGTGTTTGAACACAAAAAATATAATACAGGTATATCTTGGACTTTTAAATATGTTTACGAGTATGTTTGGCTAACAAATAAAACACTTCTTTTGGTAAGAAGTCAGCTTTTATTTTTTTGCAGTTATATAAATTTGAGAATGTTAGTTTTTTCCAGGAATTCTACTTATTTTCTTAACACTCTAATAACTTATAAGTTTTAAATAAATTGGAGAATGTTAGGGTTTTTTTAGAAATTCTACTTCTTTTCTTAACACTCTAATAACTTATAAGTTTTAACTTAATTTGTAATACTTTTGAATCTTTGAAATTAAATAAAAATTCCAAAGAAAATGAGAGATTCCTCTATGTGATTGAAAATGTTTTAAGCATTTTAAGCCAAAAGATTGGCTTTCTTGGCAACCATTTTTTTCTGACTTTACCTTCTCCTTTCACACAACAAAAGCTGATTCGAAGATCCTGATGTTTAGTTTAGTCCTGTCAAAGTATCAATTATTTCATGCTGACGCAGGAAATAATGATTCTTTGCTTAAAATAAAAAAGGGGTTATATATCAAACTGGCCACCCATTACGTCAAAATGTCTCACTTTACCCATCCATCTCATCGGGGACTCGTTTAAGCCACTATAAACCAAATATATATCATTTTACTCACAACCCTATTTATACCTATTTACTTAATCATTTATAAAAAATCAACCGTTTGTTTTTTTTACTACAAAACCACCTTGAGTATCTTCATAATTGTCTCTATTATTTATCAAAATAATTTAGAAATTTCTAAGGCAACATACTTAGGGTGATCACATAAATATATATATTTATTTCTAAATATTTTTTTTAATAAATAGCTATGTGGCTTTATTAATTTCCAAATTATTTTGATAAATACTAGAGACAATTATGAAGGTACTCGAGGTGGTTTTGTAGCAAAAAAACAAATGGTTAATTTTTGATAAATGATTAAATAAAAAAGTATGAATAGTATTGTGGGTAAAATGATATATATTTTGTTTACAGTGGCTCAAACGAGTCCCCGATGAGATGGGTGGGTAAAGTGAGACATTTTGACGTAACGGGTGACCAGTTTGATATAAAACCCAATAAAAAAGTGGTTTAGAAGTGAGAAGTAAATAAGTTAATAAAGTGTTTTAAGAAAGAAGCAGTGGGAGAGAAAAATTAACATTCTCTACTTCTTAAAAGTAATTCTGCTTATTTACACGGGTAAAAGAAGCCACACAAAGTGATTCTGTTAAACAAACAGGACCTAAATTTGATTCACTGAACATTTAAATTCAAGTTCAGCAAGTCACATTACTGACCCACTTGGCAACTTTACTTAGGTGTTGAAATGTTGCTCCTAGCCCATACTCCATAGTCCAGTAATTGACCTAACATGTTGGAATTTCAACAATGCCATTTTCTTCTTCTTCTCGTGCCATTTGATCTTGACAATCTGGAATCAGATAGAGGGAGTTAACTGTGATAACTCAAAAAAAATTAATTTTTTACTGTAGTAACTTTATATATCTAATTCAGGAATATATACTATACTATATTATAAAAAGCCAACATGGGTATAATTTGTAGTCGTACAAAATTTTGGTTTGGTACTCTTCTCTCAAACTAAAAGTCTACAACATGTAGATATCTATTAAACAGTTTCATATACTAAAAACACCCCTTATATATATTAATATCTTTTTAAATATAATTTATAATTAGTTGAAAAAAGGTGAAACTACTGTTAATAATATATATTAATATTAAAAAATACTTACAGATAAATGTATAACTAATTATAAATATACAATTTTGAATATCTTTTGTCTAAAATACATATAAATAATTAGAGTCGCTACTTTTTAATTATAACCTATTCTACTCGAAATTTAACTCCAACGTGTTTTATTTCATTACAAACACAAACCATTACGTAACATATGAAGATATATAGAAATATGAAAAATTTATTTAAAATTAATTGAATAATAAATTGTCACGTATTAATATCAGAACAATATTTATAGATAGATAATAAATTGTGAAAACTAAATTTTTGTTAGAAGATATAATCAGTTGGTTAATATAATTTAATTAAAATCCAATTCATTAACACTAAAATACTATAAAATGGTGTTAAGAATTTAAATTATAATTAATAAATTACGAATTATATACCCGCTCGTGCTTTGCACGGGTTAAAGGCTAGTTATTATTAAATTGAACTACCATTAACATTTAATCACATCACCTATGAGCATTTAATATAACATTTCTAAAATGGTTACCTCTTATTTTACATACAGGAATCATAGTTAGGATCAGTGTTGCTCCCTGTTATGAAATATGAACTTATGATCAACACTTTCCTTAACAACAAAATCTTTCATGTTCGATAATTAGATGATATTTTTTTAATAATTACAAAATCATTTTTTTAGTAATTCATTTCCATTCAAAAATAAAAAATTTTATTATGTGTTATGAAGACAAACCTACTAACACATGCATTCTTTCTATTTTTTTTTTCAAATACATTATTTTCAATTTTTTAAGTTATCAAAAATAAATCCAAGTAGCCTTTGACAAATACTTTCCAACAACTTTATACCTGCCCTCAAATTATTACCCATAACAACAGAATATTCCTCTTCACATTTTTTTTGTCACACTCTTCACATTTCTTTTTTTTTTTTTTGACAAAACACTCTTCACATTTCTAATACAATATACAATTTAAAAAAATATAAAACAAAGTCAATGTTTAACGAATCATAAAATTTTACTCACCTGGCCCTCTAATTTTACTCACTTGGGCGGTTGGGCCTGTATTTTGGACTTAACTGATTCATTTTAGCCCAAATATTACCCTCAATTTATTTCAAGATCACACCTTATATTTTTTATTTTTTACTTTTTTACATTACATTCTTGTTCTTGAAGTTCTGTAAGAAATTTATAACTATGCCTCGAACTCGAGAAAACCCACCTGCAGTTCGTGTTTATACAGTCGCTGATGAATCAAAGTTCGAATCTTTCTCTCTCTACATATACATACATGTATTTGTCTCTATATATTCAATGAGTTTGTATTGTTTCTTGAATTACTGTTTTTTATGTTGTTTTTGATTGTTAGATGCATTCTTTGTGTAATTTAGAATACACCCTTTTCGATTCTTGGCTCATATATTGTTAAATTCTTGTTAATTTAGTTAAGTTGGATGTTTGGATGTGTTGTGGTACAGATATTTGATAGTGAGGAATGTTCCAGCTTTAGGGTGTGGTGATGAGTTGCTCAAATTGTTTGGCTCTTACGGAGAAGTTGAAGAGTAAGCCTTAATCTTTTCGGGCCACGTATTTACGCATACTAAGATATATATTAGCCTTGATGAATTTATCTCAATGATAAAGTTATGACCTTGATAGGTTCAATTTTTTGTTAGTCGCGGCATTATAGAATAGAGACTATATTTTTGACCCTGATAAATTGATGAAATTATATGGTACTGAGGCTATTTTAATTGTATTTAAATGAGAACTATGCTCAAAATAAGAACCGGAGATTGTACGCAAAAGTAATGTTCAAATTGGTTTAGAAAGTTGCACAGACTGTCGTTTTATACAATGAGGGTATGAGCTGTTTAGTTTGTGGAATTGAACTTGTTTTGTTATGATTTAGTTTGAAGTTCATATTTAGTTTGATCTTCTAATAAAGATCGTTTTACTCAAATGAATTGTACTGGTTGGTTCCACTTGTTACTTGTTGACATAACCTTACTTATTTCTCTGTTTGGACTAAAAGTTATAGTTGTGTACTTAAAGATATCCTGTCCTCAGATTTTGTTGCTGATCATGGTTTAAGTTTATATAGCCTGCAGTTAGATATATAATGTGATTGTTGTATAAGCATTGTTTAGCAACACTTTGTTTACTCTGGTAGTATCTGAATTGTAACGATACCAGATACCGTGTAGAGCCCCTAAGATCATAGGCTCTTGATATGTTTCTTCTGGAAAATAGATTCTCTATCACTGTCAGATCCATTTTAGTTTCCTTTCCACCCTTTAAGTGTTTGACACTTGCCTAAAAGTAAGAAAACAATTATGATTAGAGAAAGTAAAGTAGTATCAATGCCACCTACCCAACTCCAGCAAAACACAAGGATCAGATGCATGCTGGGTGACGGGATTACAAGTAACTGAAAAGTTAGTAATATATTTAAGCACTCAAGCGCAAGAATGGAACTATGCAAGCAACCTAAATACCCCAGAACTTTTGCGAGACATGTTTGATATCTGGACTCGAGGGCATTTTTCATATATTTACATTGTGCTCCCGATTTTTTAGGTGAATAAGTGAAGAGGAAAGAACAGAAGAGGGTAGAAGGGGAGGGTGTTTACACTTTTAAGTTTTTGATAGAAAAAAAAAGTTGGAATATAAATGTCATCAAAATAACTCGGGAGTACACTTACGGGAATTTTTTTTAAAAACTTCTATTCTCTTCTCTCTCATTTTCAACATGGGAGCACAATGTTGAAGTTCTTGGGTGCAAACTCCTTAAAAGATTCTGATTCAGTCTTCACGACTTGTTTTATAACAGATTTTTATCCTAAGAAGTAGGATTGAATATGAAGTATGAACTATGAACGTGTTGTATAGCTTGACTCCTGTTTTTGTATGTTGGTAGCTGGTAGTAAATGTTAACAAACTAATGAACAAATGACTGAATTAAACTGTTGCAAGTAATAAAAGTTAATAGTAGATATTTAGAGCCTTTAGAATCAATACATGTTTGTGTCTATGCTTGAATCCTTAGTCAAATGGCTGCAATTGTGCATAGGAGTTTAGACGCACACTAGAAGTTTCCAAAGCATATTCTGCTTGTTGACCTTGTATAAATTTCAGCCCTTCTGTAAGTTATAACATAAATAAATACATGCTGAAGCTTTCAGTTTGACCCTTATTCAGATTCATATATTTGTGCATATATATATACCCACCAATTCTAATAGGTTGCATTGTGTGTCTTGCATTTGCTGTAGATGTAAACCAATGGATGCTGAAGAGTGTGAGGAATACACTGACGTTTTCTGGATTAAATTCTGTCTGGTCAATAATGCTAGGTATTACAAATAAAGTTTTAGTTTCTCCATGTATTGGTGTATTTATGATGGAATTCAAAGTTCTACACATAATATATTAATTAGAGATTGTTATGCATATATGCTGATTGCATGGGTACAGATTTGCCAAGAAGAAACTAGATGAGCATGTCTTTTTCGGGAATCGGCTTCAAGTATCTTATGCTCCGCAGTTTGAAAGCCTTTCTGATACCAAAGATAAGTTAGAAGGCAGAAGAAGGGAAGTTCTTGCTCGACTGAACCGTAAGTTACATTTTAATCTGGTTTGTTAATAGTCTTTCTAATCTGATTAATTTAAAGCTTGGTTTGTGCTTTTAAAAATAACCATGAGCGGCTACGATATTATAGTTATTTGTGCTCCCGTGGGATAAATCTGACCCCTTCCTTTCCGCCTATGTTTATGTTATAGCTGGAATTTCTAAAAGACCGAAAACCCAGAACCACATTCATTCGGGTGAGCCTTTATTGCATGGAACTTCATCAGAGACCAACAACTATGCAACCCCTACAGTGAATCCCAGAGAAAGGTAGCACAAGTTTTATAATTACTCGCCCAATTTCAGCTTTAACATTCTTCTACATATTTTTTAAATGCTTGACAATTTTCATTTATGTAGGGACCTTAAAGTGTCAACAAATAATTCTTACCATCAAGATTCCTCTCCTAGCATGTTAGTTACTTCAGACGAGGTACTTACTGACTTGTGATCGGAACTTTCACTAGTAGTTCTTAGATTTTAATGGCATGTATTTAGGTACAATCAAGTTTAGAAATAATAATAATTTTTTTCCTTGCATATACTTTTAGGCTTATTTTCCATCTCAATCGATGAACCAGACGGTCCAGTTAGTCAGGGAAAAGCTTCATAAGGTAAAATATTACACTATGCACTTGTATAATCTGATCTTATAGATAGTTACAATATTTTCCAATGTTGCTTTAGATACAATCAAGTGCTGACCATCTAGAAGCTGGACTCTCCAAGAAACCACGGGTAGATAACAGAAGAAGAATTTGACAGATTCTTGAGAAGTGGATGAGCTCTTGACTGAACTGGTAACTTAATAACTGATAACTCATATGTGAAGAGTTATTTTAATACACTGAGGTTTAAGCCATAAAATCAGTTAAATATCTGGTTTTCAGTTTAGACGCTTTTCAGTCTGCACAATAGAAAAGAGCTTCTTTGACTTGCAAAGAAATGCCTTAGACAAAGCCCCAGTCCGCGACTTTTGTGACAGAACTCAGAGTGCTGGAAAACTGAAGTCGAGGTGCCATAGCGCTAAGCATGGAATCCAGTTACTTCAACATTGCAAGAAAAGTCGTAGTAGTTGAAGGCTTATATAAAACCAAATAGCATTGAACACAACAGTGAGTCCCGATCTTTAGAAGTTTTGGAGGTGTGACAGCGACTATCGTTTCTTCTCATAATTTGTTGAGCAAAATTTCTTGTATAGATGATAGTCTTTTTGTCTGTAATAGTGACTAAAATTTCTTTTCATTCGTCAACCCCAATCCATGGTGCCGGTTATGGTTCTTCTTCAGCCGGCCCGACGCGTCACAGCACGAACCGTCTGTTTTACCGGCTCTAGTCTAGTCAGTGGTTACTGGTTAGTATAATTAACTCATGGATGGGAAGCGATACAATAAAAACAAATCGTATCCGTTCCTTTAAAAAATTAAGTATCTGATTTTTGTTGTTTATTGTTAACAGGACTCGTCAAAAATATGTAAAAAATATATAAAATAAATAAGAAAAAAAAAGGATAAAATATTATGAATGTTCAAATTATATGCCTCTTAAAATTTAGCGATAAAAGGAGAGCTTATTGATATCCGATTATATGTGATCATAGTAAATTATGCATAGCAAACAATAATTAATTTACACTTGAAAGCTACGTATAATTTTTCTTGTTTTTGTGGTTCTGCTCCGGATCTATTTTCGGAGAATTCTTAGATTTAAAATCATCGAAAATTTTGTTGTCTTTCTTCTCTGTTTCAAGCGGATGAATTTTCAGTCCGATTTCTCTTGTTTCTGTGGTTCTGCTTCAGATATAAGGTTGTTTTCTCTCTCTGGTGAGAACTGTTTGTTCAACTTGACCATTGGTGTAGATATCGTATGACTTTTTATTATTAGATTAACACTTTTGTTTCAAAAAATTATACATGCTATATAAGTATATGATAGGGTATAACCCGGATTGGCTTAATCTGGATCCTGGATTGGCTTAAATCCGGACCCGAGCACGATATGACCCGGAGATGATCCCGGACCCAGGAGACGATCCCGGACCCAGGAGACGATCCCGGACCCAGGAGATGGTCCCGGACCCAAACACAACCTATCCACTCTTCTCCCGGACCGGGACACAAGAGTCCAAGCCGACACCTGAACAAGCCACATTCTAACATGAAAAGGATTGGCTTAACCCGGACTCTGGATTGGCTTAATCCGGACCCGAGCACGATATGACCCGGATATGGTCCCGGACCCAGGAGATGATCTCAGAACCAGGAGACGATCCCGGACCTTGGAGATGATCTCGGACCCCGGAGATGATCCCGGACCCAGACGCAACCTATCCATCCTTCCCCCGGACCGGGACACAAGAGTCCAAGCCCACACCTGAACAAGTTGCAGTCTGACATGACAAGGACAATACCCAATGCCAGCTACTGACACTATGAAGACAAACCTCATAACACTCCAAAATACTATTCCTTAGCTGACACCTGGACAGGTGTTAAGCATCCAAGCCCTACAGATGGACAGCAGGATCCAAGGTACATATCCTTAAACCCTAATCCTTGGCCTATAAATAGACCAAGGATGAGAGGCTTAAGGATCTTCTTCTCCACACTCTCATATTTCTCACACACTCTAAGCCACCATACACAGCAGCCATACATCTTCACCCACCACATATATAGATAACTCATTTCTCGTCTATATATTTTCCGACGCCTGTACTCATTCTCACGCCGGAGGCGCCGCGGGGCTCAAACCCCCCTCCGGTGTTGTTTTGCAGACACCCGTCCAGCAGCTACACCGCAAGACACCAGTACACGGCGGAGGAAGCACCGGAACGGGATTTGGCGTTCAAAAAGCAGAATCCCACCACTTCGTCTAGATCGATCCGGACAGGGGGGAAAAGCAAAATTTCACACCATGTCTGGATCCACCTGGATAGGTGAGCAAGATTTCACACCTAGTCCGGGTCAACCCGGGTAGAGGAGCAAAAGCAGGATTCTTCGCCTAATACCAGATTAACCGGGATAGAGGCGCAAAAGCAAAAATTCCACCTTGTCCAGGTTAGCCCGGACAGGGGGGCAAATGAAAAACTCCACCTTCTCCGCAATCAGCCCGCACCGGACAATACACTCAACTCCCTCACACAGAAAATCTGTATAAGGGAGTGGGGGGCAAATGATAGGGTATAACCCGGATTGGCTTAATCTGGATCCTGGATTGGCTTAAATCCGGACCCGAGCACGATATGACCCGGAGATGATCCCGGACCCAGGAGACGATCCCGGACCCAGGAGACGATCCCGGACCCAGGAGATGGTCCCGGACCCAAACACAACCTATCCACTCTTCTCCCGGACCGGGACACAAGAGTCCAAGCCGACACCTGAACAAGCCACATTCTAACATGAAAAGGATTGGCTTAACCCGGACTCTGGATTGGCTTAATCCGGACCCGAGCACGATATGACCCGGATATGGTCCCGGACCCAGGAGATGATCTCAGAACCAGGAGACGATCCCGGACCTTGGAGATGATCTCGGACCCCGGAGATGATCCCGGACCCAGACGCAACCTATCCATCCTTCCCCCGGACCGGGACACAAGAGTCCAAGCCCACACCTGAACAAGTTGCAGTCTGACATGACAAGGACAATACCCAATGCCAGCTACTGACACTATGAAGACAAACCTCATAACACTCCAAAATACTATTCCTTAGCTGACACCTGGACAGGTGTTAAGCATCCAAGCCCTACAGATGGACAGCAGGATCCAAGGTACATATCCTTAAACCCTAATCCTTGGCCTATAAATAGACCAAGGATGAGAGGCTTAAGGATCTTCTTCTCCACACTCTCATATTTCTCACACACTCTAAGCCACCATACACAGCAGCCATACATCTTCACCCACCACATATATAGATAACTCATTTCTCGTCTATATATTTTCCGACGCCTGTACTCATTCTCACGCCGGAGGCGCCGCGGGGCTCAAACCCCCCTCCGGTGTTGTTTTGCAGACACCCGTCCAGCAGCTACACCGCAAGACACCAGTACACGGCGGAGGAAGCACCGGAACGGGATTTGGCGTTATCATTTGGCGCTAGAAGGAGGGGGAGGTTGTATTCTCCGTCCTGTGGTCACGGTGCCACTGGACTCATCTTCATCAGCAAACTCCCGAAAAGGGAGTCCCGATTCAACCCTGTAAGCTTCAAAATGCACTCAAAACCCTCTCAGCCATGATTCTCTTTGTTGTGTGCATGTTAGCAAACCCTGTCTAGAAGCACCCTAACTTTGTCTGTAGTACATCAAGACACCTTGTCCTGTAGTCCCTTACACCTTTGTCATTTAACTATTTCTAGCATTTCTTGAAGTAGTAAGTTGACTATCTGCCTACACTATTTCTATCATTCCACTATTGTCTATACTGCACACATACACTTTCACCAAAAAGCAAGCATACTCCCTGGGTAGTTCTTGTTTGAGTTGTTCACTATAATCATGACAAGGGGTGGAAAAACCCAAACCCAATCAACCCGATCCGAGCAGTTCAACCCGGTGGACCAGGACAATCCACATCAGGATCTCATCTCTAAACCACTCTTGACCGGGATCAATCCAGAAGAGACCCGGATCAACCTAGACGATGCCCGGGTCACAATTGAAATGAACCAGTTAAAGTGCATCGATGTCCCGGTGACCGCAGACCATGTTACATATCTAACCAACATAGAGTTGGCCGAAGCAATCCGGTTATACCAGGAACAACGAGCCGAAAACCTCAAAGGACCCAGGTTGATTCCTGATTCCGAAGACTTTGAAAATTCCCGCCAATCCCGGGGTTCCGTCTTTGACCGGATTGGTGACAAAGTAAGGTAAAAGAAGCAGAGAGAAAGTGATGCCACAAGGCGAAAGATCCTGGCCAAAAAAAAAAAAGAACACATCCGGAGAGAAGAAGAAGAAAAGCTAGAGCAAAAAATTCAAAGAAGGATCCAGTTATAAGAAGAAAGGCTCATGAGCAAGTCCCGCTCCAAACGATCTAGGAATGAGCCAACCCAAGAGCTGTAGAAGAAAGTTAGAAGGGACTCCGGGTACGGGAGTATGATAATGAGGCACTCTCGGCTTATATGAGATGTCTTCAAGAAGCAATCAGCAAGAAGTTTTTCTAAGCAACCATACTAGTCCTGACTTAGATGAGTCCGGACTACGCAATCATACTAACCCTGATTCAATAATGAGTCCGGACCAAGCAATCATACTTGGAAAAAATTTTCTAAGACAAACAACCAAAAGGCTACCCGGGTTCACTTTTTAGTTATCTCTTACTTAGAAAAATTTTTCGAAAAATTTTTGAAGGCAAAAAAGCAAAAGCTACCCGGGTGCAATCATGAGCTATCTCTTGCTTGGAAAAATTATTTTCCAAGGCAAACAAACAAAAAGCTACCCGGGTGCAATCATGAGCTATCTCTTACTTGGAAAAATTATTTTCCAAGGCAAACAAACAAAAAGCTACCCGGGTTCAATCATGATCTATCTCTTACTTGGAAAAATTTTCCAAGGCAAAAAGCAAAAGCTACCCCGGTTCAATTTTGAGAACCCGGGTACCCCGGTTCAATCATGAGCTATCTTACTTGGAAAAATTTTTCTAAGGCAAACAAACAAAAAGCTACCCGGGTTCAATCATGATCTATCTCTTACTTGGAAAAATTTTCCAAAGCAAAAAGCAAAAGCTACCCCGGTTCAATTTTGAGAACCCGAGTACCCCGGTTTAATCATGAGCTATCTTACTTGGAAAAATTTTTCTAAGGCAAACAAACAAAAAGCTACCCCGGTCCAGTTATGACATATCTCTTACTTGGAAAAATTATTTTCCGAGGCAAACAAACAAAAAGCTACCCGGGTTCAATCATGATCTATCTCTTACTTGGAAAAATTTTCCAAGGCAAAAAGCAAAAGCTACCCCGGTTCAATTTTGAGAACCCGAGTACCCCGATTCAATCATGAGCTATCTTACTTGGAAAAATTTTTCTAAGGCAAACAAACAAAAAGCTACCCCGGTCCAGTTTGACCTATCTCTTACTTAGAAAAATTTTTCGAAAAATTTTTGAAGGCAAAAAAGCAAAAGCTACCCCGGTCCAGTTATGACCTATCTCTTACTTGGAAAAATTTTCCAAGGCAAAAAGCAAAAGCTACCCCGGTTCAATTTTGAGAACCCGGGTACCCCGGTTCAATCATGAGCTATCTTACTTGGAAAAATTTTTCTAAGGCAAACAAACAAAAAGCTACCCCGGTCCAGTTATGACATATCTCTTACTTGGAAAAATTATTTTCCAAGGCAAACAAACAAAAAGCTACCCGGGTTCAATCATGATCTATCTCTTACTTGGAAAAATTTTCCAAGGCAAAAAGCAAAAGCTACCCCGGTTCAATTTTGAGAACCCGAGTACCCCGGTTCAACCATGAGCTATCTTACTTGGAAAAATTTTTCTAAGGCAAACAAACAAAAAGCTACCCCGGTCCAGTTATGACATATCTCTTACTTGGAAAAATTATTTTCCAAGGCAAACAAACAAAAAGCTACCCGGGTTCAATCATGATCTATCTCTTACTTGGAAAAATTTTCCAAGGCAAAAAGCAAAAGCTACCCCGGTTCAATTTTGAGAACCCGGGTACCCCGGTTCAATCATGAGCTATCTTACTTGGAAAAATTTTTCTAAGGCAAACAAACAAAAAGCTACCCCGGTCCAGTTATGACATATCTTTTACTTGGAAAAATTATTTTCCAAGGCAAACAAACAAAAAGCTACCCGGGTTCAATCATGATCTATCTCTTACTTGGAAAAATTTTCCAAGGCAAAAAGCAAAAGCTACCCCGGTTCAATTTTGAGAACCCGAGTACCCCGGTTCAATCATGAGCTATCTTACTTGGAAAAATTTTTCTAAGGCAAACAAACAAAAAGCTACCCCGGTCCAGTTTGACCTATCTCTTACTTAGAAAAATTTTTCGAAAAATTTTTGAAGGCAAAAAAGCAAAAGCTACCCCGGTCCAGTTATGACATATCTTTTACTTGGAAAAATTATTTTCCAAGGCAAACAAACAAAAAGCTACCCGGGTTCAATCATGATCTATCTCTTACTTGGAAAAATTTTCCAAGGCAAAAAGCAAAAGCTACCCCGGTTCAATTTTGAGAACCCGAGTACCCCGGTTCAACCATGAGCTATCTTACTTGGAAAAATTTTTCTAAGGCAAACAAACAAAAAGCTACCCCGGTCCAGTTATGACATATCTCTTACTTGGAAAAATTATTTTCCAAGGCAAACAAACAAAAAGCTACCCGGGTTCAATCATGATCTATCTCTTACTTGGAAAAATTTTCCAAGGCAAAAAGCAAAAGCTACCCCGGTTCAATTTTGAGAACCCGAGTACCCCGGTTCAATCATGAGCTATCTTACTTGGAAAATTTTTTCTAAGGCAAACAAACAAAAAGCTACCCGGGTTCAATCATGATCTATTTCTTACTTGGAAAAATTTTCCAAGGCAAAAAGCAAAAGCTACCCCGGTTCAATTTTGAGAACCCGAGTACCCCGGTTCAATCATGAGCTATCTTACTTGGAAAAATTTTTCTAAGGCAAACAAACAAAAAGCTACCCCGGTCCAGTTATGACATATCTCTTGCTTGGAAAAATTATTTTCCAAGGCAAACAAACAAAAAGCTACCCGGGTGCAATCATGAGCTATCTCTTACTTGGAAAAATTATTTTCCAAGGCAAACAAACAAAAAGCTACCCGGGTTCAATCATGATCTATCTCTTACTTGGAAAAATTTTCCAAGGCAAAAAGCAAAAGCTACCCCGGTTCAATTTTGAGAACCCGGGTACCCCGGTTCAATCATGAGCTATCTTACTTGGAAAATTTTTTCTAAGGCAAACAAACAAAAAGCTACCCGGGTTCAATCATGATCTATCTCTTACTTGGAAAAATTTTCCAAAGCAAAAAGCAAAAGCTACCCCGGTTCAATTTTGAGAACCCGAGTACCCCGGTTTAATCATGAGCTATCTTACTTGGAAAAATTTTTCTAAGGCAAACAAACAAAAAGCTACCCCGGTCCAGTTTGACCTATCTCTTACTTAGAAAAAATTTTCGAAAATTTTTTTTGAAGGCAAAAAAGCAAAAGCTACCCCGGTCCAGTTATGACCTATCTCTTACTTAGAAAAATTTTCTAAGGTAAAAAAGCAAAAGCTACCCCGGTTCAATTTTGAGTACCCCGGTTCAATCATGAGCTATCTTACTTGGAAAAATTTTTCTAAGGCAAAAAAAATAATAAAAAAAAAAAAGCAGTCACCCGGACTCATGTCAAGCAATCCCGTCCGGACACATGTGGAGCAATCCCGTCCGGACTCATGCCGAGCAATCTAACCAGACTCACCTCTTGTCCGGATCAACCCAGGCCGAGGGACAAAAAGCAAAATCTCACATCCTACCCTGATCAACCCAGACGGGGGGCAAAAAGCAGAATCCCACCACTTCGTCTAGATCGATCCGGACAGGGGGGAAAAGCAAAATTTCACACCATGTCTGGATCCACCTGGATAGGTGAGCAAGATTTCACACCTAGTCCGGGTCAACCCGGGTAGAGGAGCAAAAGCAGGATTCTTCGCCTAATACCAGATTAACCGGGATAGAGGCGCAAAAGCAAAAATTCCACCTTGTCCAGGTTAGCCCGGACAGGGGGGCAAATGAAAAACTCCACCTTCTCCGCAATCAGCCCGCACCGGACAATACACTCAACTCCCTCACACAGAAAATCTGTATAAGGGAGTGGGGGGCAAATGATAGGGTATAACCCGGATTGGCTTAATCTGGATCCTGGATTGGCTTAAATCCGGACCCGAGCACGATATGACCCGGAGATGATCCCGGACCCAGGAGACGATCCCGGACCCAGGAGACGATCCCGGACCCAGGAGATGGTCCCGGACCCAAACACAACCTATCCACTCTTCTCCCGGACCGGGACACAAGAGTCCAAGCCGACACCTGAACAAGCCACATTCTAACATGAAAAGGATTGGCTTAACCCGGACTCTGGATTGGCTTAATCCGGACCCGAGCACGATATGACCCGGATATGGTCCCGGACCCAGGAGATGATCTCAGAACCAGGAGACGATCCCGGACCTTGGAGATGATCTCGGACCCCGGAGATGATCCCGGACCCAGACGCAACCTATCCATCCTTCCCCCGGACCGGGACACAAGAGTCCAAGCCCACACCTGAACAAGTTGCAGTCTGACATGACAAGGACAATACCCAATGCCAGCTACTGACACTATGAAGACAAACCTCATAACACTCCAAAATACTATTCCTTAGCTGACACCTGGACAGGTGTTAAGCATCCAAGCCCTACAGATGGACAGCAGGATCCAA
Organism: Daucus carota subsp. sativus; assembly: GCF_001625215.2. NCBI lineage: Eukaryota > Viridiplantae > Streptophyta > Magnoliopsida > Apiales > Apiaceae > Daucus > Daucus carota. The sequence continues at coordinate 32,388,987 of NC_030388.2, read as the reverse complement.
GGTACATATCCTTAAACCCTAATCCTTGGCCTATAAATAGACCAAGGATGAGAGGCTTAAGGATCTTCTTCTCCACACTCTCATATTTCTCACACACTCTAAGCCACCATACACAGCAGCCATACATCTTCACCCACCACATATATAGATAACTCATTTCTCGTCTATATATTTTCCGACGCCTGTACTCATTCTCACGCCGGAGGCGCCGCGGGGCTCAAACCCCCCTCCGGTGTTGTTTTGCAGACACCCGTCCAGCAGCTACACCGCAAGACACCAGTACACGGCGGAGGAAGCACCGGAACGGGATTTGGCGTTATCAGTATACTCGCACAGAATCTAATTAACCAAATTCGGATGCCATATACCTCCAAAGAATCTAATCATCCATAATTAATGTTGCATTATTTTTTTCATTTGTATCTCGTGACAAAAGTTACAAGCCTTTTGTTTTACGAGAGATATCGAACTAGGGGTGTAAACAAACCAAACTATTCGTGAGCTACTTGAGTTCGGCTCGAAAATTATTCGAGTTTGATTCGGTAATAATCGAGCCGAGCTCGAGTTCGAGCTGAGCTCGGATAATCGAACTACCACTACTATCCGCCACTTTCATAGCGGCTCGTTCCTTAAAATTATTCTAAATAAATCGGACTGCGCCAACATTTTAATCACAGCTACCACATTATTCCAATCATTAAACTATCCGCATGTCACTTAAAAAAGTCGCTCGAATACTCGATTTCTTTGTTATAAATAAAATATCTAATATCCGATATGTTAAAATATTTATACCTCGACTTAATATGATTACAAAAAAGGTAATACTAGGTACTTCAAATTTTGTTTCCAAATATTTTCTTCAAGTGACGCGCCAGACACGTGGCTAATTTTAATTGGGTGATTGATATATATACAGGGAGTCTCATTATTATTAATGTGAGTTGAACCAATTAGATTTTGGCAAATAGAATTCGGAAAAAAATCTGGGAAGAATTTTCGAGATACTTAACATTTTTCTTACAAAAATCATATCTATACCCATTCTGATGTGTTAATATATACCTCGACTTAGTACAATAATAAAGATCATATCCATTCCCATATGCTAAAATATTTATACCGCGGTAACAAAAATCATATCCACAGGTTTTCTGCAAATGCACAAAGAGTAGAGAACTAAGGACCAACGACATTCCATCTTGCTAGTAAGACATGGACGAAAACTACGTATCGAAAGGATAGCCACATTCGAGTAGATAACTTGTTGGATTAGAGATGATGATCATGTGGTGGATAGCTTGAATTATTGAGCAGAGCCATGTAGGAATGGAAAAGTACAGCCAACAGAAGAGTGCTCTCTCACTCCTAGATCTTGCCTGTCCAAGAATGATAATGTGTTCAATCACTCTGGGCCTCAAGAATACAAAAAGATTAGATATCCGTGAACCCTTTAATCCCCCTTTTTCTTTCTTGCCCACTGCAGGGTCATGTACACTTCTACATAATTGCCTTTGCTTGTATATGCACTCGATCGAGCACCCGACAAATGATTGTTCTCGTATATTATTTGTTGTATTTTTTAGAGCAACTCCAATAAGGATGGTTAAGAGGTTGCCAGCTCGTACATTGGCATGATAACTTTGGTTACCCAGTTATTGGAGTTGTATGGTTGTCAATTAAAATTGTCAAAAATTGACAACTTCCGTATAATAAAATCATGTATATTTTCTCAAAAGTGCATATATTTTTACCCAATTCTATATTTTTCATATTATCATCACTTATGAACATAATCATATTGACAATTCTTAAAATTGTCAACTATTAGGGTAGATTTTTTATAAAGATTGCCAATAGTGAGATGAATGAGAGAAGAAATAGAATAATAGTATATGAGATGATGCGGTAGAGGCTGTCAACGAGATATTTTTATAACTTATGTATGTCTATGTTTAAGGTCGAAACACCCCGACAGATAATTATTCTGAAATATTGATAATTTTATGACCAAGATACGTGAGACGCTCTTGGCACATGATCATTATGATACATTGATCACTATGTATATACATAAGATTGAGATACATGATTTTTGTTGTGATATATAAGTATATTGATAATTGTATATATATAGAGTCGAGATACGTGACTGATACTTGTTGTGATATATCTCGCATATTATCATCTATTATTAATAATTAATGTGATATAATATATTTACCGAATAGGCATCGACAACCTTATAATAAAGACTTGCCATACCTATTTGGAATAAAGATGAGTGGTGATGAAACACATAGAAAACCAGGACCCCTCAGCTCAAGTTCACATGCACAGCAACAGAGCCACAAACATTTAAATCACCAAAATTTAATAATTTAAATAGTGATGTTAAAATTCTATATATTGAAAAAGGCTAAGATAGGACATGATTGTTTCTTGTGAATACTAAACTTTATAGATGTTTTGGCATCTTTACATTCTATAATCATCCGTGACCTTAACCACATTTTACATTGTCGAGAGCTAACTAGAACTTAAGCTTTACACGTGCTAATCAGCTGTATTTATCTATTTGCTTTATCCGGAAACAGAACATAATCTGTACTTAATAACTTGATGAATCTTAATCTCACCTACTAATCAAGTGGTTAAACACCTGACAATCCCTTAATTAGTACTAGCACCCGTGAAAAACTTTGTAGTATTAGTGAACAATGTACACATGATATACCTAGTTCTCTTAGTCCTACTTTACCCTGCCCAGACCCGGCTAAAAATGTCCCACATGATTATGTCTCCAAGTATTGAACTCCACAATAATTTGAAACTGTTTTTAGCTTAAAGTTAATGTCAGAGTGTCTATTCCCATATCCGAGTGTCGAGTATCCGGCACAAGTATTCGAGGTAAAATGAAGAGTCCAGATAACACAGCTCTAGCCTAACTCTTAGTAAGAAGAGTATTAATCGAAATCATTAAGACGAACGACAGATTTATATTTAGTTCGGTTTAAATATACACCTCATGTTCTTCGAATTCATATGATCGTTCATTGTCAATTATCCGCCTAGAGTCGGGACCATCCCGGAAAATAAATCTACTTGTTTGACCTTCAGATATGATAAAACCTTTGAGGCCATCAAGTAATAATAACTGGCAACAAAAGAGTGGTGCCAAGGGATAATGAATGAAGAACAAAAAAACCCTCTAATCATAGAAGCATAATGCTCACGAGAAGCGTAGATGAGAGGAGGTTCACGAGGGTGCTGCGCAAAAAGACGGCTGCACGGTGTCGTATTCACCAGGATCAATCAGTCCCTCGGTTCCAAGTGTCTATAATGTATTCATTAAAGGCTTCCTCAGGACACTCTTGCATTAATCAAATAGCTACTTTGTTTATACTAACAGGCAGTGGCCACCCAACTTGTGGGGGACTTACAGGCACTGCCTGCACTTCCCATATCACAACTTGTGCATGTTGTATTCGTATATGATTCAGCTCGACTAACCTACCGACCTATCAAAAATATTACTTTGATAGTGATTTGGCTGGTAATAATTTTTACGGTGAAAACAATTGTTCTGCACTTCAGACTTCAGACGTATGTTAAAACTTAAAATATGTTTTTTATTGAAAGTGAACCTTTGATGTATGTTGGCATATTTTTTATTTTCAAATTATTATCCCTGTTTGGCACAAATTCCAACACATACATATAACCAAGCATTACAACAAACTTCCAGGATTCTATCCTCCTTTCTGCTTCTAATGTTGTTGCAAAAAGTTGAGCAGGAAACTTCTGACACTATGAATAAGCATCACACTTTTAGATTTTACTTTCTTAATTTGTTTTTATTTTTGAATAAAAAACATATAATTAGCTGTGTTTTTCGGACTCGGACAGGAAGTGTCGAACATTTGTCAATATGTCTTTTAACAAAATTCAATACTTAAATTACCTAATACCTTGATGAATTTAATTATGTCAGCAAAAGAAGCAAAGACTGTTACGATTTTTTGTGAACTAAATTATTGCTCTTGACATTTGTAAAATCTCATCAGCAAATCACGTACAGTAAATTGTACAATTCTTCTGACAAGTGTATTTTGTTACTACCAACCAATGATGAACATATATTAAAATGTCAAAACCATGGGCGTATTTAGGTTTCTTCTGCATCACTCTATTTTTTATTCACTGTACTAATTCTGATGGCTTAATTGAACATTTGATCATTATTAAAACGCTAAGCGCCAAGTTACATAATTTGCCCCTTTTAGGTTAGAACTTGTGCATGTTTATGAGGCGGAAATGATACACTGGCCACGTTTGGTTTGGTTATGATACACTGGTTACGTTTGGTTTGGTTTTACGATCCTCATATCGAGAATGTAATGTATGTAGATTTTAGTCTTCTGATCGTAATTTCTGTTTACTGACGAAAATACCTGAAACATTTACCTATACATCTTCCTCATGTTTCTTAAGATGGTCCATGTCGACTTCATCACTCGATTCTATATGGCAGCTAAGGTCTCACCAATGGTCCACCATTAAAATTTTTAGAAATTTTATCGACATGTCGAAAAAAATGAAAAAAGGAAAGGCAGAGGCTGGAGAAACTGGATTAAGAGGTTGAAGCTAGTGTTGCTGGTTTGAGAAGACAAAAGTACAGAAGTCTAACCCGTGAATGTTGCATGTGATGATACAAGAGCTGTTATAATCACTTGTATTGACAAATTATAGACCCACTCACGTGTCCTTTTTTGGCTTTTACATCAACTGCAATTTGTAAATTGCAACAACTAGATGATATAACCAATAGAATTTACACATTAACATCATGAAAAGGGAAGCCACATAAAGAATGGTGCTGGGAGTTGATTCATTTAAGGGGCAGGCAGTAGAATTCGAATCACTAAAGCAAAAACATCGAAATCAGAAGATTGAGAATGAAAGGTTTTTCAGGACATGCAAAAACGAAACAGAGTTTTGGTTCTGGTTTAATGGCAGAACAAATGTATGATGTATCTCATATACCCAAAATCTTGTCTGCAGAAAAATTATGATGAGTAATAAAATGCAGAAAAATTTTGACGAGTAATGACATGCAGGACGGGGTAAAAATTTACTTACATTTCAAGAATTGCATAGAATTCTCAGTTTTACGTACAGAGTTCCTTGAACTGCATAGAACGTATAGCCTCGAGCATCTGGATAGACTACTACATGTCGCCACATGGCGTGATATGACCTGTTTGTGGGACAAATGAAAAGCCAACCAAATTTCACAAAAAGGGATAGAGAATAGTTGGTAATTATAAATAAGGTAGAGTAGAAGATAAATAAGAGCAATATTAAAATATTTCGACTCATTCTGAACAGTTATCAGGGGGTTAGAGTAATCTTCCTATTTAAACTGCAAACTAGCTGCTCTGTTGGCTATCTGCAATATCGCTCCTCTCTGATTGTTTCCTAGAAAATGAGTTCTTCTAATTTCAGAAGCCTCACAATTATACTTCTCATTCTTGTGCTTGGTTGGTCTTCCACATTTGAAACCTGCGATGCTAGAAGAGGCAAGCACTGGAGACATAATAGAAATTTTCCGACATCTTTGTCTAAGAAGAAAGGAAAGAATCATGTTAGTAGTCATCACCACAGTAATGGCAACAAGCCAAAACCAAAGACTCCATCTCCAGTAGCACCAGCACCTCCAGCAACTAAACCAAAGGATGATAATACACCAGCACCGCCAACAAAAGACCACAACTATATTGCAGCTTCAACATATCATGTATTAGATTTTGGTGCCAAAGGGGATGGGAAAACCGATGATACGAAGGTAACATTTGTTTTATACTCGCCAACTGATATCATATTTCTCAAAACATGTCAATACAATTCTGTAAGAAATGTGAAATTCGTTCTGATATGGTGTAGCCAGACAAGTCATAGCTTTAAATGCAGTTTCAACCTTGCATCAACTTAGCATTGCATAGGAACAAGCATGACCCGTAAGGAACCTAAATACTTCCTTATTAGCGAGTTTATACTAGTTTATCAGGATTCAAGGTTGCCTGAGTAATTAAAGTACAAAATGCTCCAATTAGTTGTAGAGAATATATCATTGCTAAATTATGACATGTTACATCACACATTCCTTCAATTAAAGAAGTTAAAAAAAAAAATTCAGAAATGCATAGGGAAATAACCTAAGGTGCATTAAAGCTAGAAAATGTAAAAAACCAAACAAAGAGAAAGACAACAGAACTTACACGGTGCTTAACCACAAAATCAGGAGGGGGCCATGCAAGTGATTCTTGTCCCTACAGTTTTTCCAGACTCCATGAGTAATTTATATAAGTTTAGCGTAAATAACACCATGAGTAGCAAAAGATTAACCAGAATTTGACTATTAGAAAGATATTTAACAGAATGAAGTTTAATTACTGATTTATAAAATGTTCTTGCTCTGCAACACAGGCATTCGAAGCTGCATGGGCAGCAGCTTGCAAAGTTGAGGCTTCCACCATAGTCGTCCCGTCAGATTATGTGTTCGTTGTGGGCCCTGTCTCATTCTCTGGTCCTTACTGTCAAAATGACATCGTCTTTCAGGTAATTATGAAATTTCGCACATTCAATAAATTGACAAAAAAATTTACCTTTACTAACAGATTCGTTATAGTAATAAGTTTTGATTACCTATAAAATTGGCTGCTCTAACATGTCCCAACTTCAATCAGACAAATGCCATCAGAATTATTCTAATACTAAAAGATCGCCATATATTTGCAGCTTGATGGTACTATCATTGCTCCAACAAACTTCAAGGCATTTGGTTCAGGTCTTTTTCAATGGATTCAATTTACAAAACTGGTAGGAATCACAGTTCAGGGTAAAGGCGTCATAGATGGAAGAGGGTCCATTTGGTGGCAAGATTCCTCACTAGAAGACCCTTTAGATAATGAATCAGAACTCGTTGTTCCATTAAATAGCACAGTGAAGAAACATCTACCAGTTCCAGTAATAATTTCCTTCCTCTTGCATCCGACTTAATGTAGTTTTTTATAGTGTGAGTTGTCTAATTCAGTTTTACCATAACAATTTTTGTGGCAGATAAGCAGCTCACTCGGACAGATGCCAAGCATCAAGCCAACTGTAAGGACCGCTTTCTATCTAGTTTCTTGACCATACAAATCATGTAACCTAACAACTAATTGTACTGTGCAGGCACTGAGGTTTTACGGGAGTTTTAATGTAACAGTAACTGGCATAACTATTCAGAATAGCCCTCTATGCCACCTCAAGTTTGATAATTGTTTGGGAGTTTCTGTATACAATATATCAGTGTCATCCCCTGGTGATAGTCCTAATACAGACGGCATTCACTTACAAAATTCGAGAGATGTTTTGATCCGTACTGCCAACATTGCTTGCGGTAAGTACGTTTGTCATGTCTTTTACTGATTGTATATGTTCCTTAAAATCTGGCACTTGCAGTTTCAGCAGTCAACTATTTAGGTTCAGTCATTTAGTAATTCCCTTTGAGTCTGTTTTTCTTTTTCAATTCTAAAGAGGTGAATACCATTGTGTAGAAACAAAAGAAACAGTCTCTTTATTATACTACAATAACTATGTTCACTAATTGAACTCCATCCGCAGGAGATGACTGCATCTCCATACAAACGGGATGCTCAAATGTATATGTGCACAATGTGAACTGTGGACCGGGACATGGAATCAGCATTGGGGGGCTTGGAAGAGATAACACAAAAGCTTGCGTCTCAAACATTACTGTTCGAGACGTTAATATGCATAACACAACGAATGGTGTCAGGATAAAGACCTGGCAGGTATGCATACCAGTTTCTCTTCATCTGTTTTAAGTTCAACAACACTATCTTAAGCATCTAGCTCTAAATCTGAAGCACAAAGCAGCTAATTTCTAAGAATTATGGACAGAGTCCTTCATTTTCGGCTCAAGCCTAAAAATTCTCAATCAGTCAGTCTGCTTGTTTACCTAATGAACAAGTAACATTCTTACGCAGCTCAAAAAAATGAAAAGGAAAACATAATTCTTACTTAGTTCCAAATATTACCTTTGCAGGGTGGGTCTGGTTCCGTACAAGGAGTACTATTCTCGAATATTCAAGTTTCAGAAGTCCAATTCCCAATCATAATTGACCAATTTTATTGCGACAAAGCCAAATGCAAGAATCAAACAACTGCTGTGGCTCTATCAGGTATCACCTATGAAAGAATAAGAGGAACATACACTGTAAAACCCGTGCACTTTGCCTGCAGCGACAGCCTTCCCTGCACGGAAGTCACCCTAAACGCCATCAACCTAAAACCAATACAAGAAAAATACCACATGTACGATCCATTCTGCTGGCGTACTTTTGGAGAGTTGTATTCCGCAACTGTCCCTCCAATAGAATGTATAGAGGTTGGCAAGCCATCAAACAACCGGATTCAATCAAATCATGATCTATGCTAAACACTAGCTCAATTCACATTTAATTGTGTGGTCAGCGCGAATTCCTGACCCCTTCCATACCATTAGCCCAGAGGGAACGACGGGAGATGTTATTTTGTAGGCATTCATCTTTAGTAGGACGCGGTTCTTATTGTGTAAAATTATACATACACTATATTAGCTCATAGTTTGATAGGGAGGTTTCTTGACCTCATTGAAGGATCTACGGACAATATCTAAGAAAGCTTGATTGTTTTGTGTATATAAATAAATAGATGTATACATGCATCCGTTTGCGATCATCAAATACCATAGTGATGCAATTATTTACTGACATTTACATATTTCACTGATGATGACAATGTTTGATTATGACAATATGAAAACAGAACAAAATATTGATCGAACTCTTGGTCGAATGGTATCTCTCGCTCCGCTTCAGAGATCGAGGATTCGAATCTTGTCAAAAACAAGATGCGTGCGTGTGCATATTTAGTTATCAAAAACAAAACAAGTGCTAAATTTTGTTATCTCTCGATTCGATTAAGATCTAAAATATCTATAAGAGATCAATTCAAAGGCATGCAAACAGTATAGAACCGCAATGAGCTACTCAATTTGGTGAACAGAAATATTTCAGTAAAAGACAGATAAAAGTACTGATTATCATACTAGCATTATACTTATGATCAATAATAAACTGTAAAACTGTGAATTAAATAGTGAATTTAAGCTCATTAGTAATCTTACTTGTATTGAGCGCCTTTGGACGGAATTGGAGAACTGTCGTGCCGTTGCCGCCACAGGGACATGATGTACAACACCTGTAATAAAACCTTACTTAATTCTGTAAATTTTAATTAATTCCATGTTTAATGAGGTTAAAAAAATGTATCTCAATTGTCTCAAAAAAATATCTCTCGATTTTGTCCTTGCAGAAAAAATGTATCTCAATTGTCTAAAAAAAAAATTATCTCTCGATTTTGTCTTTATAACAACCGTGTATCGAAATCTGTGTATCGTATTCGTATCCGAAACTTGATATCCGATTCAAATAAGATTTTATATACCTCGCGCACCAGCCATTATAAGCTCATGACACCATTCTCAATATGCTTAGAGCATGAATCAAATTATAAGCTCATGAAACCATTCTCTATGTCAACTTCTAGATAAAGATCACCCTCACCCTGGACTTGATAACATGGATATCATATTTTAATATTATACAAAATCTGTGAATTTCTTGGATACATATAGAACATTGCACTTGTGAGTTATTACATATATACAATCACCTGAAATGCAAATGCAAGACAGAATACAGAGATAAGTTATACAAGTCATATTTGTCATCTCAGAGGCAAGGACAACCTTTTGCAGCGTTGCCTAGCACTTCTTCTTCGCAATTCCCATCTTTCCTTGATGTCATGTAACTCATCAAAACTGCATTTGTCAGGTATTTTCTCGGGTAAAATTTGCTCTTTAATGATACCGGAACTAGATACTCCCCTCATTCTGGCTGTCTCGACAAGTAAATCATTTATCAGCATCTCAGTGGTTCTAATGGTGATACCTCTAAGATACCATGAAATGGGCGGGGGAGGGATAACCGCCGGCTCTATGATTTGCTCCAAGCTCACCAGTGATGCAATCCTTCCTTTGCCCTTAGTGCATGACATGTATTCCTTCAATGTTTTAGGCTTCAACGGGTGACACATTTTTTCATCAAGTAGTACCGGTTCCACTTTCCAGCAACCTTCAAATTTTTTCATATAGTCTGTTTTCACTTGTGTGAATTTCATCTAATTGACATGGGAAAAGAAAAATAATATATGGTCAGACTTTTAACAAGTACTAACTATTACCTCTACTAAGAGACTGCATTATCAATGAACTGTATCTTGTTAATGTAGATATTGTTCTTATTTGCTTTCAATTCGAGCCTAAGCGGTAATCAGCTAATAATATTGTGTTTGAACTTTTAAAACAAGGAAAAAACACAGATGACAACTTGGTTCTTACCGAATGATCTTCCCTGTTCTGATCGACTAAAACGTGAACTGGTATTGTTCCTGACCACCAAAGAAATTTCCACAAAGCTGCTTGCTCTAAGTCAACCACCTGCCTTGTTCCTTCATCAACCAAGACTCGTCGTGAAATTACTTCCTGTCAGTATCATGTGGACGTATATAAGAAGCAATACTTTCTATATACATCTCATCATAGATGAGAATAATTAGTTATTTCTAGCTATTTACAAAACAAAAAATTGACAGAGGCTTACTAAACCTTTACCTGGATGTTTTTGAAGACCCTTTTATTATCTGGGTCTGTGACAATGTTGTATACTGCATCTGGAGGAAACCCAACATTAACTTTCACACTTAGATGACTTAAAGAACCTTTAGGAACGGTGACCTGCAAAAAATTACTTCTTATTACAAGTACTAGCAGTTGAATAAATCATGATAGATATATACAACATTGGCAAAAAAAAAAAATCATCTATTCACTATGATTAAACTCAGCTCTCTGGTGCATGGTGCCAACTCTTTACAGCCATGTATTTTACTTAGCGATATTAGTTACTCTAGTTATCAATATTAATCATACTTTTTAATTTTTATATATGTACACGTTCCTATATTCAATACCAAAAATGTTAAGGTACCTGTCTAACAAAGAATGCATTATATCTGTACAAAATTACAAAATAAAATAAAAATTTGTAGACTTTCATCCCATACCAGAACTCAGAATAAAGTGTTGCTGTGAAGTACAAATATTTAAATTTCTACCATTATGAGTTGCACGGAGTAAAAGTATGTCTAACTTTTAGTTCTTGAATAAATTACTGCTCAACAAACTAGGGAAAGGTAATAAAAGAACAACAAAATGCATGTAACAAAGACATATACAAACAAATTAATCTTCATCCTTCTGCTAGTTGAAATGTATATTTTGGATGTGTAATTATCATGGTGCACTATCATTCCACTTTTGGAACAATGCTGTGCATCATAACTCCTATATCGTACAGATAACTTGGCCTACCTTTATAACTGGTGGTTGATCAACCCAAGTTGGATTCTCATGCCAAGCTTGTAACTGTTTCTCCAGACTAACTTCAAAGACGGAAGATGATTCTTTATGCTTCCGCATGGCAATTGCTGATGTCGCATCCTGCTTATTCTTAATAAATCTTTTCAAATCTCTCTGCGAGGACACACACAATGTTACTCGCGACATAAAATAAAAGGGTACCCGGTATAATTAGGAAGAATGATTGACCTTCAGTCTATTATTAAGTCCTTCAGGAAGCCGCACAATAAAGCTACAAAATGCCTGAAGAGTTACCCGCGGACGCTCCTTCCTGTCCTTATTTTGAAAATTAAAACTTGTTCTTGTCATTTTTATCTTACCCATGATATCCTACATCAATCACAGATACCAAGTTCAATCAATATCAATAGAAATCCACCTTCTTAAAAAGTACAGTTCTCAACTGAAAGCTTTTGTTCTTAGCAGTAATGTTTGGAAAAAAAACAAGATAAAACTGGCTACAAAAGATGGACCAAACAGAGAGGCACATTTTCTACTTTTTAACTAAAGATTGACACTTGTATTTAGCTTTTATTCCACAAAAGATGAATTTCGATTGAAGGTAGAGTATGAGACATAATGAACTATAGCTAAAATTCAAATATCTATTAGCACATCATCAATTGTAAAGTAGAACAAAAGGAATCCTTAATATGCCAAATTGGGGTATATAACTATATAAGTCTGTCAGACACTAATAAATTTTGTCAATGAATTATTCAAAGGTACAGCTTAAACCCTGACCCGTCACCCGAGGCCCAATTTGTATTTCCTTTCCCATCCAAACACCTAAATATTATCTAAAACTTCTCTGCACAAAGGTATCACATATACAGAACATTAGACCAAGAACTTCGAGACTAAATCAACAACCTGATCAAACTAATACATTATTTTCACAGTTCCACCTCAATTCCCAATTTCTGAAAATAACAATTCTTCATATAACACATCAAAATAGGATACCCCAACAAATAAAACCCATGTAAAACCAAATATCAACCAACCATTCAACACATACATGACCATAATCCAAGTTCACTTTCAAGAAAAAAGACTTACTCAATCAATTGAAGATAATTCACCATCCACAATAACTAATCACAAATTTATGTACCCATGTACCAAAAAGATACAATTTTTAACACAAAGATTAAAGACTAATGGCTATACCAAAAAGATACACACAAATATGCATACAAACAAGATTATGAGCAAGAATCTTGGAAAAATAGAGAAATGGGCTGGCTTACAAAAGAGATCTAGCCTTGCAAACACCATTTTACAAGATTAAAAGACGCCCAAGAAGCTTCTTCAGCTGATCAAAATCACGAAACACCCCAGCAGCGTTATATGTAGGCAAGTTTATAATAGTTGTTAGTCCACGGACGGTGCCAATAAAATAAAGTTCACGGCTACACAGTTACCCTATGAGATAACAGAAAATCTGTCATTCTATCTCTATATGATTATCCATAGATAAGTATTATTCTAATTTTAATAGTCCCTTTGTCCCAAATTAGATGACCTTCTCGTTGACTTCGGGAAGCATTTTAAAATTCATTAACCGCATAGTTACATTATTTATTTTTGAAATTTTATTTTTCCAAATGAAAATTTAAATATGAAATTTTTATTTACAAATAGAAAATTAAAAAATAAATTTCGGAACTATAAGGTCAATACACCTTAAATTACGTGCTCAAAATTAGTAGCTCATCTGATTTGGGATGGAGGGATTTTTTTTTTTTAAGGATTTCTAATTCTAATACTAGCTTATGAACTGCGATGATTTTATCAGAGAACTATATATTAATTAATGTGGTAAAAGTTGTTAAAATTAATATAAGATCAAAAATTATTATCGGTAATATTTATAAAGATGTAAAATAATTCAATATTAATAAATATAAATTACTAGAATTTATCTTAACCGATGTTGCAAGATTTGTTAAGAGTTAGTTTAAGTCGAAAATTGTTAATGTTGATTTGAAAAGATATTCAATGTCAACAAATATAAGTTTAAATTCAAAATTTATATGATGATATAGATTTAGTTGTACTTTTGATATTCCGAGATTTTATTTATTAATAAAATATATTAATTTGCTTTTTTTTTATTAGCTTCATCAAACAATAAATCATTCTAAAAAGGCTGTTATATATGGGTGGTGGATTTTTTTAACTACAATTTTATTGGCAATGATGATTTTTTGTAGATACTAATTTTTTATCAAATTAAAAATAATTATTAATATGTGTTATGACACATGCTAGAGATTATTTTTTTTAAGATATAAGTTAAATTTTAAATATTTTTTATCTAATCAATTTGAAACATTACAAAAATATACTCGCTCTGTCTATTTTAGTTGTCATAATTCTATTTTTGTTGGTCAAATTGACTAATTTTTGACCAAAAATTATAAATCACTTTTTCATTCTCTTAAAAAATTGAAAATTACATTTTAAAATAGATCCAGTAACACATATTTTTTATTTTTTCAATTGATAAAATATTAATAAATCTCTGTCAAACTTTGATAAATTTGACCGGTACAAAACCAGAGGTGGGACGGAAGGAGGATGACTTTATTTGGTCTACGTCCTGACGTCGTGAACGAAGTTACCAACTCGAGATTAAAGGGCCGTTTGGGTGAGCTTAAAATAAGTGCTTCTTGCTTAAAATAAATAAGTGGAGTAGAAGTTAGAAGCAAGATAAGACTTATAAGTGATTAAAGTGTTTGGGAAATAAGTAGAAGTCGTGAAACAAAAGCTAGCATTCCTAGCTTTTTATAAGTGCTTCTTGACTTTTTACACAAACGGTACGAATAAGTGCTTTCAACTTATAAACCGAGAAGCCCGGCTTAAAAGTTGATCCCAAACCCCCCACTAAATTACAAATTTACAAGTACCAAAAAGATAAGGCCCAAAGTACATGCTTTTCCGCCCAAGAGACACATGGCCTGTGGGCTTGCCCATTTTCTTACTTGGCCACTGCCGACATTGCCTTTGAGATAAGCAAATTACATGTGTACATGCTTGCATCAAAGCTAATTAAACATTAATCAACTCATCCCTTGAGGGTTGGTATAATATTATCCCCTGCCTTCACATGAGCTAGAATGCATGATTAACCAAACCCACTACCAAAATGTCATAAACCACTAGTATAATCTTGACTACTTAACGTTGACTACTCGCCTGATATTCGAGACATATCGATACATATGTTACTTCCTCCGTCTCATTTATATGTCTTTTCTAAAAACATTACGTATCTTATATTCAATCTGTTTTTTCTAAAAAACATATAAAATGAGACGGAAAGAACATTACAAGTATTTGTAAGAAACCCGGAGGGTCTCAAATAATGAAAGAATTATAGTGGATGATCAACTAAAACTAATATCATAGGCCTTATTCCCATCCACTTGAAAAATACCAAAGTGCTTCTCAGATTCATCCCCACTCTTTTCATTCTCATCAAACAAGTCAAACAAAAATGCCTCAACACCAACCCCTGGCCTTTTTGGTGTACCAACATTGTCAAGTCCCCTTCTCACAACATTCCCATTATAAGCCAATGCATTCTCCAGACTGGCTGCTACACCACCTGCAGTAGGCCACCCCGTCTCCGTCACCACCACCGGGATCCCCATAAACCCCTGCCTCTCCATCGCGTACACGAATGCATCAACCGTCTCGTCGAAAAGATTATTGTAGACGAGGTTTTGGTCGACCTGATCACTTTGTGAACGGAATAAGGCATTATCTAGTGACACGTATTGTTGGTTATTTATGTAACTAAAATACGGGTACACATTGACCATTAGGACTGACCCCGTGTCACGTAAAAATTGTAACAGCGGGGTCATGGTGGATTCGACATTTTGGTCGAATGCACCAGCTGAGGGAGGATAAGAATTTGATAAAATTGAAGCTGCATGAGAAGAGGAGAGCTTAATTGTTTCGGTAAGGCCAAGGATTTGAAGAGCTTGATAAAGATTATTGATTGCGGGGAGAAGATGAGGCGTGTAAAATGGATCCTTTAGTAAAATTTCATTTCCAACCGCGAGATATTTGATTTGATTCGGCTGAACATGGGCTAGAATGTTCGTTTGAAGCCATTCTAGCGCATAGTTGACGTCTCCAGCAGCAAGGGCAGTGAGGTTCTCGTTAGGGACTCCGATCATGAGCTCGATTCCAGTGCCTGCAAATGGTGCTAATGCTTCAGGGTCCGCGTTGAAAAGACGAATTCTTGAAATGCCGTTTGATTTTATGAGGTTGATCACGTCTGAGGGCTGTGGCAGATTGTTTGCAACTCTGCCATAACATAGTCCAATTGGTGCAGCAACTACAAAAAAAAATAAAAAAATAAAAAAATTCAGTGTCACAAATTTAGCATTCTAACCACGTATATCACTGACAGTTCGAATTTCAGTAAAGACATGCATGCGGGTATTTATACTAAAATAAAATACTTCACTAAAAACCTGTTCTATGCAGAAGGACAAGCACACAGACGAAAAATATAAGATGTTGCATTTTCATCACCATACGTGACATTTTCGGAGAAAATACAGAGACTGAGACTGTGATTGGTTTCGAAACAGACACAAGTATATATATTGTAGAAGAAGATTAGGGCTTAATTTTTAATGGGATTAGGTCTGGTTCTGGTTCAAAATGGTTGTCTTGAGATTTGTTCTGTTGAATTAGCCGTTAAGGCTTTATTACTTTAAAATCATTTGGTCGGTGCAGATCGTGAGAAACGGATCTATTTTGCTTCTGGAACCAGTTAATGGATCAATGCAAAGCACCTGATTATCATACTTTAGGCTTTGGCTCTGCTTTGTATGGTAAAAAAGAATGACATGACTTCGAAACTGATACAGTTTATCCAAGAGCTTGCTTCAATATTAAGAATGCAATTCGTGTTGCAGATAAAATTTTGACCAGCAACATTGGTGCACCCAACCTAAATCTAGCAACTAATGAATGGATTAGTACTTTTAAACACGGGATTTAACAAGAATTGAGTAGATTATTAGAGGCCGCGGAGCTTTAAACATCTCAGTAAGATTCTTTTCCCTTACAGTGAGGCATCTTTTTCTGCGAAAAATATACAAGAAAAAAATAAAGGACTATTTTGTTGAGTCATTTGGGGTTGGTGAATATTTTGATGCTTCTTTCTTGCCACGCTTGAATTCGGTCATTTCTACTTTCCTTGAGGTCTGCATTGCTTTGATGCTGCGGAAAAGTATCCCAGCATATGGATAAAAGGAGAGAATATATGCGACTACACAAATTTTTATTATTCCTGAAATTTAGCAATGCCTGTTTCATTGCTGGTTTTGTAATGATCCATGATCATTAAGATAATTTGAATGCTGTAATCATTGTCGAAAATTAAACCCCACCCGAAATGCAGCCTAATCATTACTTGAAAAAACATAATGCAAAATTGCTAATCCCACCATTATGCTAGGGACAGAAGAATGATGATCAAAGCTGTTTGATGGGGTCTTGAAATAGTGATGTGAAAAGGAGCCAAAATCTTACTTTCTCCACATAAAAAGCAACAAGAAATTCCCCTTCTTCTGCAGCAAAGTGAAATGGAGGGAATATCTTTAGTTGTGTCTTTATTAAAGAAAATTCCTCTTTTTTGAATTGAAAAACCTCATTTAAGAACCATTGTTTGGTTAATTCAATTCGGCACGCAATATAATGTTCTTGACTCTTGCACTAATCAAATTCAAGCAGCTCTGTCTTAGTGTGTACTCAAAGAACAGCTCCTCCTGTGAACATTTATACTAGATCAGGAGTCTGAATAATTTTTTCTGCGATAATGTCACAACCAGTGTTACAAGTTTATTCGCCGCCTTTCCCTACTCAGGTCATGACAAGGCCTGCAGCTGCACACCACTCACATGAGTCGTTTGGGACGGTGTTCATAGTCCTTGCTGTTATAGTTGTTATATCTGCAATAGCTTGTGTTCTTGGACGGATATGCAGCAGACGCCAAGGTCATCCAAAAGGTGCTTATCGTTCTAGAGATAAGGAGCCTAGGCAAAACCACCATTCTCAGCCTAAAGAAGGGGATATAGAATTTGGTTTTGATAAGAGATTTTCAAGTTCTAAGGTTGCTGCAAACGAAGACTTTGGAGGGCCTAATGTGAAATTTGGTTTTGACAAGAGATTTCCAAGTGGTAAAGGACCTGCTAATGAAGAACCTAGAGGGCCTCAAGCATTTCACAATGGTGCAGATGGTGGTGAAGGAGGTGCACAATTTGGATTTGATAAGAGATTTCCAAGTGGTAGAGAAGCTACCAACGAAGAACTGAGGGGCCCTACGACGTTTCACAGTGCTGCAACTAGTAGAGGGGAAGGAAGCATAGAATTCGGATTTGATAAGCGATTTCCAAGTGGAAAAGGGCCTGCAAATGAAGGAATAAGAGGGCATAAGCCCATTCACAATGGCCAGTCGAAAAGGGTAACAAGGTTTGCTGGTGATGGGAACTAACTACTGGTGTTTCATAGTATTGCATGAAGATCTTCCTCATGTAGCCTTAATATCTC
This sequence comes from Daucus carota subsp. sativus, assembly GCF_001625215.2. NCBI lineage: Eukaryota > Viridiplantae > Streptophyta > Magnoliopsida > Apiales > Apiaceae > Daucus > Daucus carota. The sequence goes on along the minus strand of NC_030388.2, from coordinate 32,370,815 downwards.
TTAAATTTTCTTATTTTTCGATTAAATTTCTGTTTCATAAACTAACATTGGTGTGTGAAAAGAAGAATTGTAAGATAATGGTCTTTTTATCTGTCTGCTTTGTAATGGTATATGGTATACTGGTCTGGTTAAGTTTAAAGAACTGCAGAAATCAACAGCAAGTTGATTGTCACAGTTGATGTGTGTAGTACAGACATCTTTGTATATTTCAGAATTTTCTTTATCTGTATTTTCTTGTTGATTTAGTATGGACCACTATCAGATGCTTCTGAAAAGAACTAGAAAGTCTCAGCCTTTAATTGAAAAACTGAGAAATCTTAACATGATCAAGTCTATGTTACCTATTGTCGAGATCATATAGCATTTAATCCTATTCTGGATAGATACTTGTTTGCTCAACATTAACGAACGTATCATTAATCTGTAAAACATATAAACCGTTTTTGTAGTACATGCTAAGAACCATACCATGAGTCACATAAGCACACCATAAAAAAAGAAAGAAAAAAGAACACAAAATAAAGGAATTTCTTAAATGTTCAATTGACTCCCTAACCAAAAGAGTAATACCAAAGTGACACATGGCTGCAGAGGATGTTACAAATCTGTCTTTATTAGTTGTACTATTCTGCATTCTTCAGTCAAAACAGTACTTTAGATCAAGAAAAACAGAGACAGAGGTATCGGATTCTTCTGACACAGATTTTCTTCTGAAATCAAGATCATATTCTCAGCCTAAGGGAGAACAGTAGTACTTGTTTACATGAATCACTGAATTGAGCTGCATGTAAACCAGACAAAGAATTCATAAGCATATATTATATTTAAAATTTATAATAAACCCACCTGAGAAATTGTCCCAAGACAGAATATTTTGTAGAAAAATTTCAAAAAAATGGGAGCTCTGGAAAGAGTTGTGGAGTTGCTAAGACCACTTGTCAAGAACAAGGAGTGGGACTACTGTGTAATTTGGAAACTAGGGGATGATCCTTCAAGGTAACCTATGTTCATGCAAAGAAATTTTTTAATTTTGTTTTGTGGGACTAATGTGATTTTTTATTTTTTTTTGCTATGGCTGTTTAGCTTTATCAAATGGGTGGACTGCTGTTGTTGTGGTGGTGCTGCTAATGGGCATGCCACAGCGAAAGAAGAAAGCGGTGAAGATGTGCAGCAACATATATTTCCTATATGCAAAGATATTTATTTTCCTCATCTGGCAAAGACTAAAGCTTGTGAGGCTCTTGCCAAGTATCCAGCTTCGATGCCATTGTACTCTGGGTATTTTTCTTTCTTTCGTTGCAGTGGTATGATCTCGTATGCAGATTGATTAGTTATCTGGTTTTAATGGCTAATAACGATGACTCCAAACAGGATTCATGGAGATGTGGCAATATCAAACACACAAATGTGGGTTACCAGTAATGCAACTGCCTCCAATCCAGTTAGTCTTCTATCTCTTTTATGTTCTTCTTTCGTTCTTCATTATGATTAAGATGAATGAGAAAAAGAAAATGATAAACTAGTGAAGTTGGAATATCGTTTCTTGCATTGGCAGAAACCAGGAGGAACTCAGGTTATAATTCCTGTTGTTGGAGGCCTCATTGAGCTCTTCAGTACTAAGAACGTAAGCATGTAAATTTTTCAAGCCCGAGATGCATTCTGTTTTAGCAGTATTGAACTAATGTTATTATGAACAATGAGTCAATGATGATCCTTTTATTAATTTCACTAGGTACTGAAAGATCAGAAGCTAGTAGAGTACATCACAGCTCACTATAACATGTCCTTGGAACACGAAATCATGACAGGACATTGCAATACGAATCATATCATCAAGGAAAGGTCTCATGATCCATTTGTTAACGAGTGCTTAAGCGTCATGCCTATGCTACAGAATGAGGCCCCAAATTTTAACATTGATGGATCACCCACTGGTCCAACCCCTTTAGATTGTCCTAAATCAACTAGGGACTCATCAGAATCTTGGGAATTGAACTCGAAGAGCAAACTGTCCAAGAAAGAAGAGACTAAAGCTAATTTGATGTGCTCCAAACGTGCATTTGATCGCCAAGATAGGCCAAAGAGCAGGCAGAGAACACAGATGGAATCATACCAATCAAAAAATGTTCTTATAGAGAGAAATAGAAGGCAGAGAATCAAAGACGGGCTCTTTACACTACGTGCTTTAGTCCCCAAGATTTCAAAGGTCCTGATATCTAGTCGTAATTTACAACTTCACATTGCAGTAACTAATTCAATTTTTCCACGAATATCCTGACAATGGTTTCTATATTTACTAGATGGACAGGGCATCAATACTTGGAGATGCAGTTGATTACATCGCGGATTTGAAACAAATGATTGCATGCTTCCAGACTGAACTCAAAGAACTGGAAGAAGCAGAATACAGTAAAACCAGTCCAATAAAACAGTCACATGAAGGTCTGCCTAATTCTGAGGAATGCCAGGAAACCGAGGTTATAAGATAGACAAATAGATAAAATCCCAAATTTTTACACTATGAACTATCAGTTATATCCCAATTTTTTGTTGTATCAGGTACAAATGGAAATAATTCGGATTGGCAAGAGGGAGTTCCTTCTGAAATTCATTCACAGTCGAAAGCAAGCTGGAGTCTTGAGATTGCTGGAGGCTATACATTGTCTCGGTTTTCAAGTTGTGGACATAAATGTTACAACATGCGAGGGAAAAGTCATGAACATTTTCAAGATGGAGGTAAGATTGCAGGAGGGCGAAAAATTAAAAAAAACTGCAATTCAATTACAAGAAGTTTTATAATTTTTAGATATCTGGCTACAAGGTCTTAACATTGTTTGTTTATAAAGGTAAACCAAGAGGATATCGAACCAAACGAGTTGAAAGAATCATTGCTTGCAATCTGGAGATCAAAGTCAGATGTTATGCATGAAGAGAAGAGTCTGAGTACAGTGATTCATCAGGAAGTTCAAGTAGGGATATAGAGAAATTAATATTAAAGTTCGAACCATTTATTTCTTATTAGTGTTGTCGTGTTGAGTAATTGGATCATTAATTACGACGATAGTGTAATTGGATCATATTATATTCAACAAGAACAGAAGCATCCACCACCAGGGTGGTTCTTTATGATTAGAAATATAAGGGCGATTTTTTAAAATTTACTTGGTGCACCCCGAAAGATTAGATCCTGAATCCGCCCTTGTCCACCATCCAGAGGTAAATTGTTTTTTATATTTTGTGATATACTCACTTGTTGAGTCCACTAGTGATGCGTTTTAAATTAATATCCGCAAGTGCACGGTGTCTGTTATTAGCAGAGACTAGCAAGTACGGGATCGTATCCACAGGGAGACAGGTTTCAAGAAATTCAATCTAATTATTACAAATTGCTTCCGGAATAAGAAAGATGAGTTTTGAAGATTTTTATATAAATAACAATGCAAATAAATGTGTTTTGAAAATCAATTAACTAAAGGTCTAGGGCAATCGGATTCACCATGCTTACACCAAACTGGCTTCTAAACTGAGATGATAAAAGTGGTCACGTAGCTAGAGTATGTCAGTCTCTCTCGAGTACTAACACTCTCGAAACATGATGACACAACTAACAACTCTTAGTAATTAAACTGATCAAGTAATTAGAACATGTGTTAATCTCTCTCGAGTATTAACTTTCTCAGAATTCCAATGATGCTCTCACATTCACATTCATTCGGCTAATCGTATGTGTGCCTCTAATGGGTATTTTATCTCTCGATTTATTACCCTTATTCGCATACACTTAATCAATGATATTGGCCAATTACAGAAATTAAGCATTAAAACATATCGACTAGAATTACTTGTAATCAATCAAACTACTGTGAACATCATGCCAATACTATGGTGTAACCATGGATTCTCCTTACGCCCTAGAAAAGAATTACTCACTCATGCTAAGAATAGAAGAAACATAAACAATCATCAAAGACATGTAGAGAGAATATATAAGAATACCTTAAACTTGTATTAATCAAGAACTCAATATCCAAGCTAAAACCCAAAAGGCTGCAGTCTACGGGAGGAAAAAGATGATGGCCAAACCTAACTAACGTAAGTCCTCTATATCTCCTTTTTCTCCCAACTAATAATAAAAACTAAAATAATATCTTTTTCTATTCCTACAATAATAATAATTGTTTTTAATGTTTTTGAACCAATATCTAAAATAGAACTCCAAAGCAAAGTAGGATTAGTCTTCAAAATTCGCAGCTGTCTTTTCCTCTCTGTTTCTGGGCTTTTCCAGTAGGATTTTGCTTTTTGGGCTATCTCTAAATTAAAGAAAATCTCCCAAGCTTCGCGTGGGCTGTAAGATCATCCAAATCCGACATCCGGAACTCAAGATATGGCCCGAACAGTGCAGAAACCGGGTAGAGCCCAACAAATCCGATTTTTCATAGAATTTAGCTCCAAAAATAGATCTTTTTGCTCAAATCCTTCTCAACTTAGAAATTCTTTATTTCCTACAATAAAACATTAAAATCTATTAATAACAATCCAAATCAATGCAAAATATAATGAAATATGAGAATAAAATCATATAGAATATATATAAAAATATATTCTATCAAACATCCCCACACTAAGCTTTTGCACGTCCTCGGGCAAATAAGCGAAATAAACTAAGTTCTAACTAACTAGCACCACTTTCGTAGATGACACGATTGCATTGAGCGTATGCAACAAGCCGTTAAACCCCTAGGCAGCCCTAGTAGGACGAGTTTTGTCTCGTGAGGGTTTATAGTGAATATACCCACAAAATCCATTTTTCTGCCAAGTCTCAAATATGCAACTAATATGAATGCAAACTAAATGAATATACATGAAATACAATCATGAAAGCATCAACCTCGTCAACAGATAATCCTCAGAATAAGCAACAATCAAGGATTTCATCTATCTCACACATTAGTCAAGCAACTCTTCCACTGCAAGTACGGAGTGCATCGTGTGTGCTCAACATACTCTCTAATGAAACAAAACATAGACTGACAAATTTCAACAGAGTCTTAAACATGAGTCGTTTATCAGGATAATGCTTAAACGCTTCGTTACATTAGAGTCAACTACAGCTCAGGGTCGCAAAAGAACTTCTATGCCTCTCTTACTTTTTTCTATATATATAATTTTTTTTTTCATGCTCGGTCTAAGGTCGGGACGCTTCTCAGGGTAAGTGAGTTACGACCACCATAAGACTTCGCTATCTCATCTTTTTTCTATTTTTTTTTTAAGTCAAGTAATTCTCCAGTAACCAAGGGTTGTGAAAAGTCACCAAGAAAATTTATTTCTAGTACAATTGCACTTAATACCAGCACAAGTACATGGATCGTCCTTTTCAAAATTTACCACCCGTTGATCTCAAAGGAGTACTCGATACTTTATTTGCAGTATTCTATTTTTTTTCTTTTTTTTTTTGAAAGGCATATACATCCTAAAGCTCCCCTAAACTTAAGATTTACATACTCTAAGCTCAAAAAGGAATAGTCAAAATTCTACACTCGACTCATAGATAAAACTCAAGAATTAAGTTAGCCTAAGTCTTGTCTCTAGAGCATTTTATAGTGTAATTAAAATTTCCGCACAAACAATTTCCAAGCATGCAAGACATCACACATGATCAAGATTACTAGCCAAGAAATTATGCAAATAAACTCATCATGAGAAATTAACTTGGTATTATTTACTTTCATGAAGTATGCAAGTGCAACCTAAAAGCATGTCAAATTAATTAACTATATGCTCTAAATTAAATGCAACTAACATGAATTTCCTAAATTTGAGACATGGCAATATATAATTTTTTCAATTTTTTAATTTTTTTGATGTTTTTAATATATAATTTTTTTTTGATTTTTGATTTTTGATTTTCTTGACATTGAGACCCTATCCCCACACTAAAGTGGTTCATTGTCCTCAATGAACAATTAAACTATTGAATAGACTCACATACTGATAGAAATTACCAGACCTACGCTATAAAGAAAAGAAAGAAAACTCCCCTGGGATTAAGATGCATGGTGTGAAAAGTGTTTCGTAATAGAAGCAGCAATGTCAGACAATTGTTTTTCCATGGAAGACAATTGTTTCTCCACTCTCTCTTGAGTTTGAATCATTTGAACCTGATTTTTCTTTAACTCATCAACCTGTTGCTCGAGTGTTAAGGCTGGAAGCTCGATTTCCTCTAAAGGCGCCACCGCAAGGCGTTTGTGAGGTATTGGATTATATGGTCGTGTTTTTAACATCTTCATGCATACTACATACTCAGTATCAATCCTAGGAGACCATCCTTCCACGACTTTGAGACTCGTCGTGCCACGATCAAAAACTCCCAATTTCTCGGCAATTCGAGTAACAAATCCTCCTATCACAAGAGCACCTGTAGTTTTTTTAGCTTGATATAATAGCCTTTCAATCAATAAACTCGTCCAATCCACTGGAATTTTTGCGTCAAAATAATACAACAAAGCAAGCTCCCCGGATCGAATTTTGTTGTTGCTCTCAGGGCGACCGTAGATTGTGTATGAGACAAGTCGAGCAAAATAGCGATAGCAGTGACTTATAATATCAGAAGCATAAGCATCGTGAGCTATATATCTTGTGGTTGAAGGCAACCCTGTGATTTTAAGCCAAAAAGGGGTAGCATAGTCCGCCGGAAGTTGCTGCGGCTCCACTAACTCCCAGTCAAACATGTTAGCTAGTTGAGCTTTTGTGATCTGATGATTTGTATTAGCAATCCGGAAAGATAACAAACCCTCTGTCGTCACCGTGAATGAGCTCAGAAATTCATATGTAAGGGTAGAATAAGAAGGTTCATCCATCAATAACAAACCACGCCATCCAACTTTAGCAAGCTTATATGTCAATTCTTTGGTAATATTCAAGCGATAAGTGGCATCAGAATCAACATACTTGTTTGGGAACACCGGACGTTTGGATAATGTTGCATAGAGATTCCGTTGGGTGTCTCCACTGGTTTTGACTGCAGGGTACTTGACAACAGCAGGCTTTTCCGTTTCAAAGCTCTGTTTTTGTTTCTTCTTCGGAGGTGAGACAAGTGCAGAGATACGAGTCATGGTGAACACCGCGAGAACAACAATTGAACTCTGCTTAATCTCTAGGCCAACAACATCTGCAGGATAAGAAAGAACGGTTGTAGGAGACTTGTAAAGCTGTAGCTTGCTAGCGATAAAAACAGGCTGCATATGATGGAGCGCAGCAGGTCAGATACAACTATTAGTCACCGAGAAAACTTGTGTTTTGTAACTGGCCGGCTGATTTGAGACCTTTGAGTCTACTGACTTGTGTTGCTGCGATCGAAAGCTGCTAAAGAGAGAACGTGTTCCAAGATTAGGGTTTAAAATTCTTCCCCTGTTCCGGTGAAAAGCACAGCTGCTCTGGTTTGGTTAAAACACACATGGAACATCACGTACACATAACAGAATACTTTACAATTATTACAAAAAGTTCTTTTTGTTTTCTTTTTCAGATTATATAAAAAAAAGGGTTTTAAATAATTATATAAATAATAATAATAAAATAATACAAGTTGTGGCATACATATAATATGATAATATATTGAGAATTAAAATAAATAAATATATAGTAGAATATGATAGATAATAAATTATACATAAATAATGATAATAATAATATAGAATATAAATATTACATAAATAATAATAATAATAATAATAATAATAATAAAAAATTAGTTACATATATTATAAAATAAATAAATAAGATTAGTAAAATAACAATATAAATATTTATATAATATATAATATACAAATAATTATATAATTATCAATAATGATAATTTAAAAATAATTATATATTAGTATAATTTATAATAATAACATAATTTATAATACAATAGATAATAATTAACCTAAAAACAACAAAAAGAAAAAAAAAAAAAAAAAAAAAAAAGAAAAGAAAGAAAACAACCAAAAAATTGAAGATGGACGTGATGTATGTGTGTTGGCCAGAAGGTTTGGAGCGCTGGCTAGCCTGCAGCGCGCTACAGCTCCCCAAGTCAGCTCCATAATTATTTTAACCAGTAGGAATTTAGCCGTAGCTAGGCAGAGCGGAGCTGCAGCTCTCATGACTATCTCCTCAATAACTTTTAACCAGTAGAATTTGAGCCGTGACTATGTAAGACGGACCTGCAGGTCTTTGTTGCCTTAACATTTTTTTCTCTTTATCTACAGCCTGAGCCCCACGAGTAATCTATTAAAATATCTGAAAACACTTCACACAAAAATTATCAAGGCACCTTGGGAGTATAAAAAAAAATATACAAAATGCAAAAATTCTACAAAAACTCTATCTAATTTTTTTGTTAATTGAATTTTTTTTTTTTTTAATAGCTAACTTACTATGGGCTTGGGTTGCCTCCCAAGAAGCGCTTTTTTAAAGTCATTAGCTTGACTTCTAACCTTGATTTAGACGTCTGTAGGGGGGTTGGGGATATAGAAGGTCTCTATTCCACCAACAAATGCACCATCAACATATAGTTTCAGCCTTTGACCATTGACCTTGAACCTCGTCCCATCTTGTCCCATAATTTCAACAGCACCATGAAATTTGATATCAGTTACCGTGAACGGTCCAGACCATCGAGATTTAAGCTTGCCAGGAAAAAGTCGAAGTCTCGAATTGAATAAAAGCACCTTGTCACCAACTTGAATATCTCGGCGATGGATCATCTTATCATGCATTCTTTTGGTTCTCTCCTTGTAAAGCCGAGAATTGTCATAAGCATCAAAACGAAGCTCATCTAATTCATTCATCTGGAGAAGTCTGGCTTCACCCGCAGCTTTTAGATCCATATTTAGCTCCTTTATAGCCCAAAAGGCACGATGTTCAAGTTCAACTGGAAGGTGACATGACTTGCCATAGACCAACCGATACGGAGTAGTTCCAATGGGGGTTTTATAAGCTGTCCTGTAAGCCCACAAAGCATCATCTAGCTTCAAGCTCCAATCTTTTCGAGACTTGGCCACCACTTTCTCTAAGATACTTTTTATTTGACGATTTGAGACTTCCACTTGGCCACTTGTCTGAGGATGATAAGCTAGGCCAACTTTGTGAGTAACACCATATTGCTTCAGTAGAGTTTGAAATTGTCGCTGGTGAAAATGAGAACCACCATCACTAATCACAGCCCTTGGTACTCCAAAACGTGGGAAGATAATCTTTTTGAAAAGTTTCATAACAACCTTGGAATCATTGGTTGGTGATGCAATAGCCTCTACCCACTTAGATACATAGTCAACTGCAACTAGGATGTATTTGTTTCCACAAGAAGTTGGGAAAGGCCCCATAAAGTCAATGCCCCATACATCAAATAACTCAACCTCCAAAATACCGGTTTGTGGCATCTCGTGACGTTTAGATATATTCCCTGTTCTTTGACAAGCATCACAAGCAACACAAAAGGCACGGGCATCTTTAAATAGAGAAGGCCAAAAGAAACCTGATTGAAGTACCTTAGCAGTAGTTTTAGATGGACCATGATGTCCTCCACATGCCAAAGAATGACAATGTTGAAGAATGTCATTAACCTTAGATTCCGGGATACATCTACGAAAGATTCCATCAGCACACTTCCGATACAGGAAAGGGTCATCCCAAAAATATTGTTTAGCATCATGGTAAAACTTCTTCCGCTGTTGAAAGGTCAAATCTGGAGGGTGAGAGCCACTCACACAAAAATTAGCAAAGTCTGCATACCATGGAGTTTCTGCAGTGATAGCAAATAAGTGATCGTCTGGAAAAGAATCATCGATGGGAGTGTCAGAAGCAACATTGCATTTGAAGTGCAATCGTGAAAGGTGATCAGCAACCACATTCTCAGCACCCTTCTTATCCTTGATTTCTAAGTCAAATTCTTGGAGGAGTAGAATCCATCTGATGAGCCTTGGTTTTGCTTCTTTCTTAGCCAAAAGATATTTCAGCGCAGAATGATCAGTGTGAACAATGACTTTAGAACCAATGAGATAAGTTCTAAACTTATCTAAGGCATAGACCACAGCTAAGAGTTCTTTCTCAGTAGTAGCATAATTCACTTGAGCTTCATCCAAGGTTTTACTTGCATAGTAGATTGCATGTAACACCTTATCTTTTCTTTGGCCAAGAACTGCTCCAACAGCATAATTACTTGCATCACACATAATTTCAAATGGGAGACTCCAATCTGGAGGCTGTATGATAGGTGCAGTTATCAAAGCATTCTTGATCCTGTAGAAGGAATCCAAACAAGCATCAGTAAACACAAAAGTGGCATCCTTAAGCAACAATTGAGTGAGGGGTTTTGCAATTTTTGAAAAATCTTTAATAAAACGCCGATAAAACCCCGCATGACCCAAGAAACTTCTGACGCCCTTGACATCGACAGGGGGAGGAAGTTTCTCGATCACCTCAATTTTTGCTTTGTCAACTTGGATGCCACGCTCAGAAATAAGATGACCAAGTACCACTCCTTCATTGACCATGAAGTGACACTTTTCCCAATTTAAAACCAGATTAACCTCTTCACATCGTTTAAGCACTTTAGATAGATTATGCAAACACTCATCAAAATCAGATCCATAAACACTGAAATCATCCATAAAAACTTCCATAATAGACTCAATGAAATCAGAAAATATGGATGTCATGCAACGCTGAAAAGTAGCGGGTGCATTGCACAGTCCAAAAGGCACTCTACGATAAGCAAAGGTACCGTATGGACATGTGAATGTTGTCTTTTCTTGGTCATCGGGGTGTATTGGGATCTGAAAGAACCCTGAATACCCGTCCAAATAACAAAAGAATTTATGTTTTGCAAGTCTTTCAAGCATTTGATCAATGAATGGGAGAGGATAATGATCTTTTTTAGTGGCGGTGTTCAACCTACGATAGTCAATACACATTCGCCAATCTGTGACAACTCTAGTGGGAATCAATTCATCTTTATCATTCCTAATTACTGTGGTCCCTCCTTTTTTAGGAACTACTTGAACCGGGCTCACCCATTTAGAATCAGAAATTGGGTAGATGATGCCCGCATCAAGTAGTTTTATCACTTCCTTTTTAACTACTTCTTGCATGTTAGGGTTCAAGCGACGTTGTCCCTGAATGCAAGGCTTATGATCATCATCAAGATTTATCCTATGCATGCAAAAGTTTGGGCTAATCCCTTTAAGATCATCAATACTATACCCAATAGCTTGTTTATGCATACACAACACAGTGAGAAGCTTAAAAATTTGATTATCATCAAGTCTTGAACTAATAATCACAGGATAAGACTCATCATCATCAAGAAACACATACTTAAGATTAGGTGGTAGAGGTTTTAGCTCTCGTTTCTTCACATGAGGTTTATCACAGGAAGTAATAGAGTTTGTTACCTCACAATTCCTCGGATCGACCTTACCATCCAACTCAAGAATTAATGAATCAATTTCGGCATGTCCTTCTCCTTCTGAAGCTTCAAGCATTAGAACTGCTTCTAAGGGATCATTCAATAAAACTTGTGGTAGCTCATCCTCGACGATTTCATCTATGACATCAATCCTGCAACAAGTATTCTCCAACAATGGGGACTTAAGAGCAGAGGTTAGAGTAAAAGAAATTGTATGATCACCAATGCTTAAAGATAAAGTCCCATTTTTAACATCAATTACAGCACCTGCTGTACAAAGGAATGGTCTACCCAAGATAATAGGTATTTGACTATCCTCTTCCATATCCAATACCACAAAGTCCACAGGGATATAAAATTTTCCAACCTTGACAGGCACATCCTCTAAAATACCCAAGGGATATTTTATAGAGCGATCTGCCATTTGTAATGTCATTTGTGTGCATTTTAGCTCTCCCATGTTTAACTTTTGAAAAATAGAGAGAGGCATGACAGAGACGCTAGCGCCTAGGTCACATAAAGCTTTGTCAATAAACAATGCACCTAAATGACATGGGATTGAAAAACTTCCGGGATCTTTAAGTTTAGGTGGAGACTTATTTTGTAAAACAGCACTGCATTCTTCAGTAAAAGCAACTGTCTCCACCTGACCGAAAGATCGCTTCTTTGTAAGAATATCCTTTAAAAACTTTGCGTATGAAGGAACTTGAGAAATCAAGTCAGTAAAAGGAACAGTTACCTCCAGATTTTTGACAAGGGTCATAAACTTACCAAATTGCTGATCTACCTTTGTTTTGTTCATCCTGCTAGGGAATGGTAGCTTAGGCTCGAATGGTGGAGGAGCACTACTAATCTTCTCTTTATCAATTTTCTTGCTTCCTTCAGTTCCACCATTATCTTTCTGATCAACAACTTCATCCACCTTGTCATCTTTAGTGCTTTCCTTTTCATTCTCAGTAGAAATATCTTGAGTAGGCATTGGGGGACCATCATATGTGCGACCACTTCTAAGAGCAATAGCATTCAAGTTCTCTTTGGAATGAGTTGGTTGAGATGGTAAAGAACCAGGTTGCCTTGTATTTGAAGAGCTAGCCAATTGAGCAATCTGAGTTTCCATCATCTTGTTATGGGTCCTCAACTCCTTAATCTCTCTCATGTTCTCCTGCATTTGTCGCATGCTTTCCTCTTGACCTTTTTGCATTTGCATTAGTATCTTCATCATATCATTGGTTTGATCAGGCTGTGTAGCTTGAGGGATCTGTTGCTGAGGGGGTTTTTGAAATCCAGGTGGATTTGTAGGTCCCTGAGTAGGCCTGTATTGCTGTTGCGGAGCCTGTTGATATGATTGTTGATATTGCTGCGACTGATTAGAAGGGGGATTCTGAGCATTATTATTCTTGTATGAGAAGTTTGGATGATCTCTCCATCCTGGATTGTAGGTGTTGGAGTAGGGATTGTATTGTTGTCTCTGCTGAAAAGCATTTGCGTGCTCCATCTGAAAATTTTGTGAATTCTGAACATTGTAGGAACATTCGTTACCCATGTGGCCTTGAATTCCGCATACTTCACAAAAAGTATTGTTGATAGGAGCCATGGATGACAATGCATTAATACTCATAGGAGGAGTAGCCGCCGATTGTGAAGTCTTTAATGAATGGATCTCCTGAGTCAATGTAGCGAGTTGAGATGATAAAAGAGAATAAGCATCAACTTCAAGTTTACCCCCTTTCTTAGGTGCTCTCGGGTTATTGAAGTGATTTGCAGCTAGATTTGCAAGAAAAGCATAACCATCATCAACTCCTTTGTCTAGAAAAACACCACCTGCAGCATTATCCACTGTGCTCTTCGTTTCGGAGTCAAGACCATAATAGAAGCGCTTGAGAAGAAACCACTTCTCAAGACCATGATGAGGACAAGAGCGTTGAATATCTTTGAATCTGTCCCATGCATCCTTAAGAGTTTCATCATATTCTTGTTTGAAAGTGGTCAACTTGTCAACCAAATCATTAGTTTTGTTGGGAGGGAAATACTCAGTGAGAAAGGCTTGAGCAATTGCATCCCACTCGGTCACATTGATATCATTTAACCACTTCTGAGCTTTATCACGAAGAGAAAACCCGAACAACATAACTTTCACTTGATCTGCAGTGACTCCTTGAAACTTGATGGTAGAGCAGAGCTGTTGAAACCTTTGCAAGTGAAGTGTAGGATCTTCAGTTGGAAGACCAGCAAACTGATTCTGTTGGATCATAGTGAGCAACGCCGGTTTGATCTCAAAGTTTGCTGCTTGAATATTTGGCATAGCAATGCCAGTAGGCACACCACTCGGAGAGGGCTGCGAATAATTCTTCAAAGATTTAACAGGAAGATCACCCATTTTAATCTTTGACTGCTGTTTCCCCTTCTTTTGTCGATCAAGGTATTGTTGTAAAGTAGTGTCAAAATCAGGATCAATAGGAGTTGATTCCACGTCTCCTGTAGACCTGGGCATGAACAACTAAACAAGGAAAACAGTAAAAACAGTCTCAATTGGAACTAAAGCTCCAACGAGACAATGGAAACAATCTAAATAATCAAACTAAAATCTATAGAAAACTAGCCGTCTCCCCGGCAGCGGCGCCAAAAACTTGATGCGTTTTAAATTAATATCCGCAAGTGCACGGTGTCTGTTATTAGCAGAGACTAGCAAGTACGGGATCGTATCCACAGGGAGACAGGTTTCAAGAAATTCAATCTAATTATTACAAATTGCTTCCGGAATAAGAAAGATGAGTTTTGAAGATTTTTATATAAATAACAATGCAAATAAATGTGTTTTGAAAATCAATTAACTAAAGGTCTAGGGCAATCGGATTCACCATGCTTACACCAAACTGGCTTCTAAACTGAGATGATAAAAGTGGTCACGTAGCTAGAGTATGTCAGTCTCTCTCGAGTACTAACACTCTCGAAACATGATGACACAACTAACAACTCTTAGTAATTAAACTGATCAAGTAATTAGAACATGTGTTAATCTCTCTCGAGTATTAACTTTCTCAGAATTCCAATGATGCTCTCACATTCACATTCATTCGGCTAATCGTATGTGTGCCTCTAATGGGTATTTTATCTCTCGATTTATTACCCTTATTCGCATACACTTAATCAATGATATTGGCCAATTACAGAAATTAAGCATTAAAACATATCGACTAGAATTACTTGTAATCAATCAAACTACTGTGAACATCATGCCAATACTATGGTGTAACCATGGATTCTCCTTACGCCCTAGAAAAGAATTACTCACTCATGCTAAGAATAGAAGAAACATAAACAATCATCAAAGACATGTAGAGAGAATATATAAGAATACCTTAAACTTGTATTAATCAAGAACTCAATATCCAAGCTAAAACCCAAAAGGCTGCAGTCTACGGGAGGAAAAAGATGATGGCCAAACCTAACTAACGTAAGTCCTCTATATCTCCTTTTTCTCCCAACTAATAATAAAAACTAAAATAATATCTTTTTCTATTCCTACAATAATAATAATTGTTTTTAATGTTTTTGAACCAATATCTAAAATAGAACTCCAAAGCAAAGTAGGATTAGTCTTCAAAATTCGCAGCTGTCTTTTCCTCTCTGTTTCTGGGCTTTTCCAGTAGGATTTTGCTTTTTGGGCTATCTCTAAATTAAAGAAAATCTCCCAAGCTTCGCGTGGGCTGTAAGATCATCCAAATCCGACATCCGGAACTCAAGATATGGCCCGAACAGTGCAGAAACCGGGTAGAGCCCAACAAATCCGATTTTTCATAGAATTTAGCTCCAAAAATAGATCTTTTTGCTCAAATCCTTCTCAACTTAGAAATTCTTTATTTCCTACAATAAAACATTAAAATCTATTAATAACAATCCAAATCAATGCAAAATATAATGAAATATGAGAATAAAATCATATAGAATATATATAAAAATATATTCTATCAACTAGTTCCTAGGATCTGGCAATCTGGCATTTCAGAGGAGCCAGTTGGTGCACTTGCAGAAGTTAGTTGAGTTATTTTATACTTGTAAATATGGACTACCTTACCCAAACTCTTCACTTTATCTCGAGTACCCGTGTCGGACACTCGACACTAGGACATGGGTATGAACATTCTGACTCTTATTTTAACAAAAAACACATAAAAATTTCAAATTATTGCCGAGTCCAACACTCCGACACATATCCATGTTAGTCTGTTAGACACTTTTAGCCGAGTCCGGGTAATATAGAATATGGACCGGCTGGACCACAACCCGAATTTCGACACTGAATCAGCTTCTAGCTAGTGTCATGATTGCCAGGTCAAGTAGTTAAGCTGCAGTTGATCCATGTGAAAATCATAAGATAGGCCTCAAGATTAAATAATACTCGAGAACGCAAGTTATCTAACATAGAAATCTGTTACATTGGTTGTTGAATGCATGAGGACTCCTAAAGATGAGGAAGACAAAGGGACAAAAACCATGTGCTCATGGCGTAAAACAGGAGAATTTTAGCTAATTAATCTTTTACTAATCTGAAGAGGAAAAGGTGATCAAATTATTCTAGTTTAGTTAAGCTTAAACCAAAAGTTTGATATTAAAAAACAAAATTTCACCAGTTTATATAAGAATTGAATATATTTTTTTGAATCCAAGTTGAATACGTCCAGATTTCATGAACGAAAAAAATTTATTTAAAATCCTAATTAAATACACTCCTCAGTTTTTAATGCATATATATGAGTGGTACAGTATCATCCAGCGGAAAACTGACCATACATGTCATCCAGCAAAAAATTGATCCAATTTAGAGTTTCTTTCGTCAGACATTTTTTTCTCACTCGACATATGTTACCGATAATCGATTGTCCTGGACCAAACAGCTGTAATCGAACTGAAGGGACACTATTGAAAAATGTTTAAAAAAAAAGACCCTAAGGACTTGAGAAGCCTATATAAATAAGCATCAACAGCACATGTGTAAACAATGCAAGGATCAGGTGGGGGATACACAGCCATCTGAAACAGCAGCAATAGCAGAATCACTTCAAGTTTCATCATCCAAACTAAAGCAGGTCCGTACATATCATCTTTAATGCACTTATCATTCTTTCTTATTTTCTTTAGTTTTGATGAATCTTTCCGTTTATGTCATTTACATAAAAGATTCTATATTGTTTGATCATCATATAAAACCACACATGCAAGTAGCCATAAGTCTGAGTCTGCTATTTTGCGAGTTTTGCATTATGAACATTTTTTTTGCCAGAAGAAATGGAATCAGCTGCGTATGAGGCCGCCATTGCAGGACTAAAGAAACTTCTCAGGTGCTAAATTATAGTTAGTTACTCTGTTACTAGATAATTAATGTTTTTAAGTTGATTGATTGACTTGTTTACATGATGTGCTAGTGAAAATGACCATCTTGGTGATCTTGCCATTGCTAAGATCAAGCAATTAACAGCTGAGTTGGAGGTCACCGACAAGTTTGACCCTGTTGAAAAGATTCAGAATGGGTTTGCGCAGTTTAAAAAAGAAATCTACGAGTAAGTTTCTTTAGACTTCTTTTACGCGTTATGAGTAATGCCAGAGATCCCAAATTATTTACCGAATAGTGTACTACGTAATTATAATGCATTACAAGTGTCAATCATTGCTTAAAGCTCATTTATTTGTCTGAAGATAAATTCTTATTTTAATAGTTTTTTTTTAAAGGACTGTTATTTTTCATGGAGCTTAGACGTTTATAAGCCAAAATGTTTTGCAGACAGTTAAAAGTTTTTTATTTATGCAAATTTGCAGGAAGAATCCTGATTTGTTCGATGAACTTGCCAAGGGCCAGAGCCCTAAGGTCAGTATTTTTATGATGCTTCACTGCTAGTTTGTAAATGACTATCTTTTACGAAACAGATTGAAAACTGAAAATGTAGGTGGTTACTGGTTAATCTACCATGCAACTTTATTTCATGTACCTTGATCAGATTCAAGATGTTGTATGTGTTTATTTATAAAATACTCTCTGGTTTAATTTTTTTTGCAGTTCTTGGTATTTGCTTGTTCAGATTCGCGAGTTTGCCCCTCACATATCCTCAACTTTCAGCCAGGGGAGGCCTTTATTGTCAGAAACATCGCGAACATGGTCCCTCCATTTGACAAGGCAAGATGATTGATTGCACATGAACTCTTTGCTTAATATAAAACTTTAATCCTACATTGAAAACATCATCTGGATTCTTCGTCTTCTTTTTTAAGTAAAAAGTCGCTTCTTTGAGAATCTCATTCTGTTTGGTACCGCAGCATTTAAGTTTGCATCTTTGCCTTCACATAAAATTGGAAAGTTGTGACCACTTCCTAATTATCTTAAACACCGCGACATACTAAACCAGCATCTTAATAGTCTTTAGTACTATTATTACCTTCTGTTCTCTTTTATCGAATGAAAAAGTTTAAGTTCAGTTGCTTTTCCTATCTGTTGCAGACAAAGTATTCTGGAGCTGGGGCAGCAATTGAATATGCAGTATTGCACTTGAAGGTAGAAACCATTATTGCCTTTGTGACACCAAGAATATAATTAGTCTAGTTGGTGCTTCTTTAATAAAGAATTTTGGGTGGTGGTAAGTCAAAGAAAGTTGTAGTGGAGGAGATGCACAATGTCGGTGAAATAGTCCCCACTCCTACAGTATTGATATGGATATTTGATATAGTGTCCTTAATAAGAACTCAAATACGTGTCGTAAATCCCTAGCACTGTAGCCTAGTGGATACTCATCTCGTAAGCTCAAAGTCAGTGTATATGCTTATGTAAAGTAAGCTTTAATGTTATTCTTCGAATTTGGAAGATGGTTTACCAGTGATTGGATTAGCAAGAACCAAAAGTATCAGTAAAATGTGTAGTATCTGGGATCAAATTTATCATTTTTCATTTGGGGGTATATATTCCAATAAATTTAGAACACAAAAAGCACATTACTGGAGATAATGTATTTCAGGTAGAGAATATTCTGGTCATTGGACATAGCTGTTGTGGAGGGATAAAGGGCCTCATGTCTTGCTCTGATGATGACACGACAGCTAGGTGAGTCTTCTCGCTAACTACTTCCTCCAGCATTAAGAATCATAAGTCACCTGGCTTTATATTAGTAATACAAATAATTTTAGATACTAGTATTAGATGACTTTATTAAGACCAAACCAAACGTACCTGGTATATCCCACTCGAAAGCAGGGAATGAGAATGGTTAGGTGCACCTTTCACCTATTACAGAGAGACTGTTTTCGTGAATAACTCCATCCATCTGACATTTTACAACATCCCTTCTATCTTGTAGTCAGTTATTCTGGTAGTCATCAAAATCATTTACACCTTTTGTTGTCTAAGACTAAATATTTCATCTTCTCTTCAACTGTCAGTGATTTTATTGAAAACTGGGTGAAAATTGGTGCACCGGCTAAGGCCAAGGTGAAAGCAGAAAGCCAGCATCTGGACTTCACAGATCAGTGCACAAGCCTGGAGAAGGTAATTTCAGGCTAAATTTACAAAATGCAGCTTGTTCAAGTGCACCAAAAGCCAATATGAAGGATGCTGTGTTTTATGTGATTTCTTTTATATTGTTAATACACTGAAACCCTTGTGGTGGTCTGATTGCAGGAGGCTGTGAATGTATCACTGGGAAATCTGTTAACATATCCGTTTGTTAGAGATGCTGTAGCTAAGAAAACTGTATCTGTTAAAGGAGGGCACTATGATTTCATCAACGGATCTTTTGAGCTCTGGAGTCTTGATTTTGGCCTTTCACCCCCTCTAACTGTTTGATAACCTCCATGTTTATGTCCGTTCCTTTCGTCTGTAAAAGTCTTCGTTTCTTTTCATGTTGTACATGTCCATTATGCTGATCATTAAATAAGGTCATTTTGCTTGTATATGACTTGGGCCACGATGTTTGTAATGTGAGAATCTAATTTCAGTGGTTTTATTACCTTGTGTGGCTTCCAGTTTATTTGATCATGTGTATCGCTGCAGATGTAGCGAGTGATGTATTCTTCAATGCAGATGTAGCGAGTGATGAAATCAAGTAGTAAACATACTCAAACATGTCGCAAAACATAGTAAAACCAAAGTTGAGAAGCACTTGCCATTGTTATCTTCTTGATTTTGAAAGAACAGAACCAGTTTATGCACAAGATAGTTAATCTAATAGCCGGAGAGAACTTTCTAGAAAACTTTCAAGTTTATTTTTTTACTGGAAAGGAGTTGTGCCAGGTCATTATCTACACCTCAATTCTGCAGTACAACACACTTGACATATTTCCATTGCAAGCAATCTTTATTGAAGTGTACATAGAGTACATGCCTAAATAGGTAGTATTTTTCTCATCTCATGGAATTGGAGCTATAACTACCTTTCCTGTGGCTCTATTTGTTTCAATATAGGAGAAGGCCTCGACAACCTTGTCAAATGGGAATGGCCCCTTAGAGTCGACCACAGGCTTCACTTTCCCACTCTCTAGATAGGGATTCAGCTTTGTCAGAACTGATCCTTTAGAAGTGACAACAAATCTGAAACCAGGCGTCGGGACTGCACCAGTCAGAGCCACCACAGTACCTCCCTCCTTCAAAACCTTTAGTGATTTATCACCTTGTCCTGTTCATTTTGTTGGTAAAATAGACTGTCATATCTAGAACTATACAAGAGTTACATATAGGTGCATAGTATTCTGCAGATCGACTTGCATTAAAAAGAAGATATAGCATGATCTCTTACCAATTGCATCATAGACTACATCAAATTTCTCATCTAGCTCTTCATAATTCTCCTTGGTGTAGTCAATTGCCAAATCAGCCCCCAAACTTTTCAGCAACTCAAGCTTGCCTGTGCTAGATGTAGCTGCAACTCTCGAAGCACCAAACACTTGTTTAGCTACCTGCATAACATGAACAAACCTGATTGGTGTGCATAACTAAAGACTTGGACACTGTCTCTGAAAAATAGAATACTTTGCTCCAAGAAAGAAATGTGGATACCTGAATCACCAGGGTACCAACTCCACCTGATCCATTAAGAACAAGAATCGATTTACCTGCTGAAAATGCAGACCTTTCGAGACCCTCATGAGCAGTCTCAATTGCAAGAGGTAGACTGGCAGCCTCAACAAATGACAGATTTTTAGGCTTCAAAGCCAGCAGTCTCTCCTCGACAGCAGTGTATTCTGCTAACGAACCAGATTGTTTAGGTCCTTCCAGAGCAAACTCGCTTATGTTTCCGTATACTTCATCCCCTTCCTTTAGACTACTGACACTGCTACCAACCTTTACTACCACACCAGCAACATCATACCCTGGCACCGTCTACAACAAACGCAACCCTTTAACATGCATAACTAAGAATCCAATTGAACTATTAACTAATACTCTCTCCGTTCCAAAAAGTAGTCCAGTTTTAACTAACAATCCAATCCAACTATTAACTAATACTCCCTCCGTCTTAAAATAGTAGTCCAGTTTAACTAACAATCCAATCGAACTATTAAATAATACTCCCTCCATCTCAAAATAATAGTCCGGTTTAACTTTTGCAATTAAATTCTTATTTAGAAAAAAAATTAAAAAATATTTGTGTAGCTTTTTTTCAATGCATCTTAAAATACATGCGTAAAAGTCAAACTGGACTACTATCTTGAAACACCTAAAGATGATAAATATGTAATGTTCGATTACAGTGATAAGCTACACATTTCTACTAAGATGATAAATATGTAATATTCTTCAATTTTAGAGTTGATTTTTAACAAGGATTGTACACAATGAAAGCTTTTCCTTGGACATGTGACATGCCACAAATTAATCCTACTAAATTTTCGATATCGAAAAAATTACCGGAAGAGGAGAATCAGTGGCCTTAAATTTCCCAAGTCTCCTCTTAAAATCCACAGGGTTGAGAGCAGCTGCAGCAACCTTGATCAGAACCTGATCATCCTTCACCTCAGGCACCGAAACACTCGAATCGAATTTCAAGACCTCAACTCCCCCATACTCATCATACAGCCAAGCCTTCATCACAGAAGGAACAGAGCTAGCAGTTGCAGTCTCAGTAGCAGGAGCTGCCTGTGAGCTGGCTGACACTTTTAAGGACTTTTTACAAAAATGTGACACTTTAGTACTTAAAACATTACTTTTAAGGCACACCCTGTTGGTAAATTTGCATGCAGATGACAAAAAGAGAGAAGATTTGTCAAGTTTTTTGAGTTGCAGAGGTGTGGAGCTGAGGAGTGTAGTCTCCATGAGTTGCAAGTGTTGGTTTGATGCTAACAAGTTTATCTCTTTGTCTCAAATATATGGTTATTGTGGCACTTGGCTTGGGCCAGTTCTTGATTAAAATTTGATAGGCCCAGTTGTTTTTTTCATGGGCCTTATGAGTTATGAAAAGGATAGCAACCCGGTTCAAGAAATTGAATCCTAACAGCTAGGGCTGAGTGGTTGACTATAATTTTATGAATTACTAGTAGATAAATTTGACTAGCCACCAGATCTTGATTTTATTTTCACCTCATCCTCTTTACCCAGGTTAGTATTCTTGCAATCTTTTTTATAATTATTAACAATTATTAATTTCAATTGTATGTTTATATATGTATCTTAAGCTCTTGCCTGTGAATGAATATGAGATTGTTGTTAGTTTCTATATGAGATTGATGAATAGTTGTGGAGCTGATTTCTTGTAGCAATTTAGAATTATATGCTCTTTTGATTTATATATCTGCACACATGTGTATGTTCAGCTTAGTTTTTAGGAAGTAAAATGGTAATTCAAAAATTGATAGTTCAAGAAAATGGTAATTCAAGAATTGGTAGTTCAAGAAAAAAGAAGGTCCAGTTTTTCTTGAGAAATTTGTGATTATTTTCGATGTAGTGTGGAACTAGGCCTTATGTTACAATTTGATGGGTGGAAGATGAGGATGGAGATGAGGGGAATGGAAAATTGTTAAAAGTTTAAACCTTTTTTATAATTTACCTGCACTGCATTGATGATCAGAAGGATCGAGGTATAGCTAAAACTTGTGGAGTAAAGTGAGATGGAACGGGCAAATGAATAAAACTTGTATGTCGAACAGGAGTACATCTGATCCTGATCTCAGCCCATTCCTTTCCTTTCCAAGTTGAACATTAGTTCCTTTGTAGCTTCAAAATCTTTAAAGCTTAACTCATTTATGTCTTGTATCTTTTCAGTTAGATAAACCTATGTTGGGTGGTACTTAAAATTTATGTTGGATATGTTGGTCGTTTGATATTATCCTGTAATATTAAAAACATGTTTTTTAGGTGTGCATCTATATGGCCGAACTAAAAAAGACGCAACCAGTTTTCATTAAGGTTGAACAACTTCGACCTGCAGCCAATGGCCTTAATCTCACTGTAAAGGTTGTTAGCTCCAAAATAATAATGCAGCGAGGTCAGGGACGCCAAATGCGCCTTGCTGAATGCTTGGTAGGAGATGAAACGGGAATGGTTATCTTCACAGCCAGAAATGATCAAGGTATCGTCTTTTCCTTATCTACTATATAGTTGCAGAATATTGTTGTTTTGCATTGAATTTGACATTTTATAGAGGAGGAAACTTGCAAGTGATATGTTAAAACTTAGATTACATTAAATAGGAGTTTATCGTCTTATAGTATTGAAACACTCGTTTCAGAGAATTGCTATGTAAATACTATTCATGTAAGCACGGAGGAAAAGGTTGAGTTTCACTTAATATTAACAGACATGAGCTCTCTTTTATTGTGTAGATTCTTATGTCCGGTGGACTTGATGAAAGAGCATTAAAAAATAACGTATTCTTGCAAAATCTTGAGTCCCACAAAAATTTCCAAATGCCATGGACTTGATGCAAGATATAACATGTTAATCCATACTTTCTCAAATTCAAATCTCGCACATATGGCTGTACACTGATGAGAAGTCTTATTTTCAGTGGAGTTGATGAAAGAGGGCAGTACTGTGATTCTGCGTAATGCAAAAATTGACATGTTCAAAGGATCAATGAGGCTTGCAGTGGACAAATGGGGGCGTGTTGAAGTTACTGAGCCAGCCACCTTTTCTGTGAAGGAAGATAACAACCTCTCCTTGATTGAGTACGAGCTTCTGAATGCCATCGAATAGTGACCTTTGAGCAGGTTCTGATTCTTGTTCAAGACACAAGAGTATACTCTCTGAAACGTTTTGCTCTTCCCTGACTTGCCTAGGATGCCCGTGTATGTACACCTATAAGTTAACAGGTTTTTGAAGCTGGAAACTAATGGACTTGTCGATAGATTGTATAATGCTAGTCTTTATATCCTCATGGTTTAAACTTTAAACCTTTACCCCGTCTCAGATCTTCAGTTTGTTATTTCTTTTCTATAACTGAACTCACATACTGCACTTGCCTCTGAGGAGGTTTAAACCCTCGACCGCTTCCCACTTGGTTAAAAATGGTGAGGGGTACGCTAACCTCCAGAATTTTATTGATACGACGCGATCTAGCTGTACCAGTGCATCTGCCTCAAACTTGTATATCACATGATCTGTGCTTCACTAGCTCCGAATGCCTGAGATTCAGGTTCTACGTTCATACTTCATTAGACCTATATTTTAGAACTTAATCCAACGTTACACATGAATCTTCGCTTGAATCATTTCTTTCCGAAACACCTCCAGTTGGTTTTCCATCAATCAAATCCAGTATAACTGTATAAGTGAATGCATGAATACATGTCTAGTTCCATATTATCCAATCATGGTTACTAACTTAACATAGGACATTAAGACTGATGTTGACCAATTCTCCCAAAATCTCGAGATTTTGAGAGGAAGGTTTATCAGGATCATATTATATTTTAACACATTCATTCACAGTATAGCCGTGTGACTGTGTGAGTGTCAGGCCTGGGAAATATTTCCAAATCTTGGGTCAGCATGAACTTTTAAGAATGCCATTATGAGATTAAAATTTAAAATTTCAGATTTTGGTTTCGGGTCATTTTAATTTCCGGTTCCGATAAACCTCAACATAATTCAGAATTATTAAGCTTTCCTGGGCAAAATATTGATACCATCTGCAAGGAGGGAAATAAAGAATACTACTCTATCAATGAAGAATCCAATGCATAAAAATGATTTGGATTAATCGAAGTTAGAACAGGATGATTAGTAAAGGACAGAAGGTGGGTCAAAATGTAGAATTTATTCAATAGAGTAGGTGAATCGCAATCGCACAATAACGACATCATTATTTCTGATTTAATTTAAGATTTTTGCATTATCCACTTAAATAATTAAGGAAGCCAGAGAACTCGACAAGTACTTGTCATTTGTCTCCCAAGTGGCTTCTTCTCTTGAGTAATCTCATTTTCAAGAGCTTGAAATTAGAATGGGACATGATCAAAGCACTTTCATATGTTCTGAGCCAATTATAATTGTTCGATGTTCATCGATAAATTTAGCACTCGTCGATAAAGTAAGTAGAATACAAACCGACAAATTTCAAAACGCACAGTCTCAACCATTTATTTACGGTTTTTTTTTGACATGTCTCGTCCAATTCTTTATATTTCAAAATTTATTAAAAATAATTAATAAATACTACTCCTTCTCATTATTCTTTCCTTTTCACACGCTACTTTTATTCAACAATGGATATATTCTACCACTTCAACCACTTAGCTTTCTCTTTTCTGCTATTGTATTCGTAAACAATTGGCTGGGACGGAGAGAGTATATAAACCGACAAATATCATGCACGTGAAATTTTCGAGAAAAGAAAAATGCATCGATGACGCGAATTATGACGTATGCGAAAAATGATAGATGCTGGAACTAATGATATCCAGCTGGTATAAAAATGAGAGGATAAATTTGATTATGATCCGTACCCGCACCAGCTGCAGCCTCCCGGGTCCAGGCCTTCACTGCTAAACAAATAAGAGACCGGCCCCAGATAAACATATTTCCTTTTAAAAATCTGGTAAAATAATGAACACTATCGATGAAAAGAAGAACAAAACCGTCCAAAAATATTCAAGAATCTGGAATAAAATATGATGATTTGGGTGATTCAATGTGATGCAGTGATTCTGTCAAAATAAAAATAAAAAAATGTGATGCAGTGATTACGATATCTCTACGTCGCTACTCACTGGTCTAAGAGTCTAAGAACATATATTTTAAATCTTAAACGAGCATCGTTAGCAGTAATTTCTTTTAACTCCAACTGTCTCGAAATTCTGATTCCGACAATATATGTTTTATGTATAATTTATGATCATCTTGAGGTATTGAGTGACTCTTTAGTTAAGTAATTGTGATCGGTGATAATTGATTATGCCTGAGTTACGAGTTAATCATGAAATTCTGATTTCACGACTGTTTCTTTGTACGTGTGGATTCGATAATTTGTGATCATTTTGAGATATTGAGTGACTATTATACTTTTCGTTAAATAATTGTGATTAGCGATATTTAACTATGACGGAGCTAATGATGAAATTCTGATTCCGCCACTGTTTGTTTGTACGCGTAGATTCGGTAATATGAATTATCATAGAGTAGCCAAGTTGGGCAACAAGTGTGTCTCTTATACAAAGAAAGGAAATGTGCGTGGGCTGGGATTTGTCAACGAAGCAAGATGATTGCCATTCACAGTGTTTGATTCGATCTCACTTCTAACATGACCTGTTTTGTCAATAAAAGAATAGCTTGGTGAATGGTCATGATCATACTATTGTAGAATTCAATTTCCTGTCCATATTAATTCTTGTGTAATGTTCCTTCTTATGGTCCCGACTCATTGTGCCTCACAGCTTGCCCACTTCTGATATCACTCGATTGCCTAACATCAGAGACGTACGTAATTACTAAAATCATTCACAATTTTTCACCTTTGATTATACCGTTCTGAACTGTATGTATCATAGTCAACCATTATAGACAGTACGGTCGAAGATGTTTGAAGTGCGGGTGTGACAAATTGGCAATTATATGCATGCCATGTGAAATTTGGTTTTGGCGATCGGTGCTGACAGCAAATCAGGGGATAGAAAGGCTAAAAGCTCATTCATGCGGTCTTACAATGATATCAAATTATCAATACGGATAGTATTTGATTTTGAGGTGTAAAACCATTCCTTTTGGGTCAAACATGGATAGTCCAATCATTATACTGTTTTTCAAGAAATCAAGGTCACGCTCTATTAAAAATCATAATGCTTGAACAGTTTGATCAGTTACAATCGGGATTAATCGATGTATATTCACGACTTTAAAACAGAGCATGATAAGAGAAACTCATACTGAACTTGTGAATACAGTATTGGAATAGAATACAATTCTTTGCACATTGTAACAAGGGGAGTATAAAACACTAAAATTCCAAGCTTAGATACGTTTATAAGAAATGCACACAAGGAATCTTCAACATTATTGAATTAATTAACTATAATTATGTTGATGATCAACTAAGATATGGATCTTCTTTGAAAAACTTTTAAATCTACTATATGTACAATTATTTCTGAGCTGGATATATATCGAGAGGGTGTCTAACGTGCACTAATCTACGAAAATAAGTACTTATTACCAGTGTTGTAAAAAGCGAGAATCGGACTTAATTAGTGAAGTCACGGAACAATAATTAATCGGGGATTAATCGGATTGATCGGTGATTAATCGGAAATTTAATCAATTCGGCGAGTTACGGAACATTGATTAATCGATGATTAATCGTGATTAATCACTGACTTTTAGAACAGAGCTTATTAAAAAAAAAAAAAAAACCATTTATGTATTTTATGATGCGCATGTGATGGAGTATTATTTGTTTGCACACATATCATATGAAGAGTTGAATTTCAACTGCATAAACGCATGTTCCTTTCAAATAGTCAATGTCTGATTCCCCACCTGCTCGAACTGAGTTTTTAAAACTCAATACATATGAAATTTGAGTGCTTTCGTTTTATGGACACAGTGTATATGTATTCAGCTCAACTTCCATGTGGTAGTAGGTGGTGCACTTGTGACTTGTGAGGCTGAGTTGTATACAAACGACCATAAATAAATTTTGAAATGCAACTCAGTGAGTTCAAAGATTTTAATATACATACAAAAATGGAGTGTAGTTTGTAGATGCATGTCTCTGGAAATGGAATCCAGTCCCAGATTTATGGACCTCGAGTGCTTGCAGTGATGGAATCAGGATTTTAACTATGCGGTCAAAGAACTTAGATTGCGTGTTAAAAAGTCAAACAACATATATTTCATAACAGTTAGAGTAGTTTTTTTGATCGGTTATTCACGAAAGAGATGGATCTTTGATTATAATTTTCTCATATTTTCCAATTTAACCGTGTTTTTAACTAGATTAGCCTCTACCTGATTCCGTCACTGAGTGCTACGAAGATAAGCATTGTCTGTCAGGAATCATGTGTTTGTATCACCGAAATGTTCAAAACTAGGAGACCAGGCTCGCTGTGAGCCATTTTTAAGACGAACAATATGCTACAAAGAGTTTCAATAAATTTTAACAGAAAGAGTTGTTGAGTTTCCATAAATCCTTGAGATCAGTTTTGAAGAAACATTTTACTGCCTGCTACAAGCATCGACCATACGTATGGATACAAATATGGTAGTTGGCCATGAAGGCACGCATGTATGCAACAGAAAAAGGTAGATTACATACATTTATTAGTGTACTGCATAGTGTGCAAACTTAATGAGGTTTAAATTCAGGCTATCGCTATGTATCTCAAAATTTGTTTCCAAAATGTTTTATCAAATGACGTGGATTGTTTTTAATTGGGCGATTGGTATGCATACTCGGTTAATTTCACGAGTCGAGTCGAGCCTGCTCATTTAGCTATACGAGCCGGTTTCAACAAGTCGAGCGAGCCAGCTCGTATAATTTTACACTTAATTGAGCTTAAACTTTTACCTGAACTCGGCTCGTTTAATTTCACGAGTCAAATCGAACCGACTTGTTTAATAAAATGAGCCGAAACTTTTGTCCGAACTCGGCTCATTTAACGAGTCGAGTCGAGCCCACTTAAACGAGTTCGAGCTGGGCGAGCTAGCGAGCCGTCCGCCTGACTCGAATTACAGCTCTAGACATAATACAACTTTTACATACTTTTACACATTTCCCTTAAATTTGCTAGATAGGTAAGTTTGGAAATTTTCAAAAATATGGAAACCTGCCAACCACAGTGACCAACTGGTCATGTATAGTTGTATGTGACATCTATTTTCATCTTATCCTCAGAGGCTCCCAGCTAGATAGCTGCAGCAACACAAATTTATGGGGGCATTGATGACCTGAGATTTGATACTCACTGCCCAACCACCATTGCACTGTGCTCATAAGTTAATTCTCTCTAGGTCCATCTCAGTATCTGACAAGCTCCCGCCCCTACCTTCCATGGAGACTCTCCTTTTACGTTCATATTTGCGGATTATATAAAAATAAAGGTCGGCTAAAATTGACCTTTTGTGGTGTATCTGAGAATTTCGAATATCAAAAATTTATAGGTGCGACTCACAAGTCAAATGTCAATAAATTATACGTGCATTTTATTATTTTACTAATCCTCCGTCTCAAATTATCTGTTGCTTGATTTTTTATAATTAAATTGACCTTGACTTGTAATTAATAATTATTCTTACATGATGTTGAAATTGAAAAAAAATACATTTTAAAGTAGAATATATATAGATTCTAGTAAAATATTTTTCATGATTTTTTTAATTATTTTATATGGGTAAATTTCAATCAAGTTCAGTCAGTTTGACTACAAAAAGTCAAACAATACTGATAAATTAAGACGGAGGGAATATCAATGTCTTCACAATTTGCCCCAGTCCATCTCATCCCCTGATCAGAAATTAGTTTATTATTTTTCGTTTAAATATATTTAATTTGGATTTTAAAAAATATAAAAATATTTAATTAAAATTTTAAATTATTCTATAAATTTTGATAATATTTAATAGTACTATTCTAAATTATACTTAAAAAATCCTATAATATTCAATTGAGATTATTTAAAATTAAAATACGATGCTATTCAAATATTATGTTTTTGAACTTCATACGATAGATCTTTCTAAGATTGTCCGATACATTTCATGTTTTGTGAAATCATACCATAATCCACGATATTTTTTTTTTTTTGAAAGTATAATCCACAGTATTTTGAATTATTATGTTCAAATCTCATTGACTGTCCTATAATGTTTTATCCAAAATCTGTATAAAATTAAAACAATATATGATCCATTAAAATTCTCATCATTCTTCGACATACTCCCCAAAATCCCTTGTTCTCCGAGAATAGGATCGAGATTTCGTACTAGAGTGTGGGAAAGGACCCCCATCCGACTTTATTTTCTGTCCTTGAAGCGGGATAAGCAACCATCTTTCTTTTAATCTACCGATCAAGACTCAAGCTAGATGATTCAAGATCAATCAGCAAACCACTTTGCCATCTGTAGTTCCCTGTTTTCTAGTTCAAATTTTTGTCAACTTATCATTGTATTTACTTCATTCCATTATGAAATAATCATTCAGCACAAATAATAAACGAAAATACTCGAAACATCAGACTTGCCCATTTGCCGACAATGCATGACATCCCTATCCACTTCGACTCTTTACACGATTTAACAATCTCGAATATATATCATTGTCAACCCCACATTCTATTATGAATTATCCCATTATATGTTAAATTTTGTAAAATATGGTGCAGAATGGAATTCAGCCTTACCATCAACTCCACTTCACCTGCTAGTGGTTTAACAATAGCTGCATATATATGGTTGTATACTCATAGTGCAGTGTTCCACACAATCCTATGTTATTCCCATGCTTGGTGTCATTCCTTGTGCTTTGTCTTTTTCATTTGTCATTTCCAATCCATAACAAAAATATTAGAAGTCACTATTAAACATAATATTTTATTATAATGTATTTCACAAAAAATGTTAACTATTAAATTATTCTCAAATTTTAATTATTAATGTATGATTGATTTTGCTTACATAAATAACAATGAGACCTCCCAGTATCGGATATAAACGAGTCAACTAATATCAACATTTCGTCTATCACGTCATTTGAAAAAAAAGAATTGGGATAGAATTCGGAATAACCAGCATTGTTCTATTTTGACTTTGTGCATGTATTCTGAGGTAGGGAAAATACTTCCATGCCATTTTTTCAATCTTCTTTTCCTATATATAATTTAAATGCATAAAAGTTTTTAAATATAATATGGGGAGATGAGGTGTTTTTAACAAATTAATGTAAGTGTAAGATTTGAAGTGACACGTATACACACAATTTTTTTTATTGATTTTATAATATGTTTAATTTTTACACGTATACACCCAAGTTGGGATGAGCAAAACTGAACCAAAAACCGAAACCGAAACCATAAAAAACCGAACAAAACCGCACCATTAAAAACCGAACCATTTAATAACCAAACCGAATAAAAACCGAACCGAACCGAATAGAATTAATTATATATATATATATATATTAAATTATATATATATATTAAATTATATATATAATAATAATATCTTAATTTAAATTTATAAATTATATTATAATTTTTTTATTTATGTTTCTGGCTAGTGTTTGTTTGCTTTTCTGTTCTATGCTTTTATTTCTGATCCTTGGAGTCTGCTGTTCTATTCTGTGCTTTTAGTTATTGATCTACTGGGTCTTAACTTACTTTATTCAAGGTTTATGTCATCTACTAATCTTTTAAATTCTGTACTGATGTTCTTACCTATGCTAAACCAAACAATCATGCTTGCTAATATTTTTAAGTCTGTTTTACTCTCCCCCAATTTGTCAACTGTATTATCAATCTGTATTATCAATCTGATAAAGCTTATTCATTTATTTATTGGTTGCATCTTGCTTTCTTGTACTCAAATTCTAACATCGTCTAATATTAAAAAAAAATAACAAGAAAAAAATTAAATTAGAAAAACAATACAAGAATTTTTTTAATTTGGTTTAAAACCGAAACCAAACCATTTTCAAACCGAAACCATGATTAAAAACCGAAACCGCACCAACGGTGTATGGTTTGGTTTTGGTTTTTCATTTTAGAAACCGAATAAATATGGTTACGGTTTGGTTTTCAGTCGAAACCGAACCAAACCGAACCACGCTCATCCCTACACCCAGGTATACACCCAGGTTCGACTTTGGCTCAATCCGAAAATTATTAGAACAGATACTAATTTGTAATACATATAAGTCTGTATTGTAAAAAAAAATTCTGGAAAATGCCATCCAAAAGAAAAGCACATTAGAAAAGCACAACTCAAGTTGGGTTTACACTCACAAGAGTATATATGAGAAAAGCATTGATGTCCACGAATGGTCCTTGTAGACAGGATGAAGATAAGCATATAACATATTTAAAAGCATTCTAGCCCCATAGTTCTTTATTCCTTGAGCTAGTCGGTATAAAATAAACAAACTTTTGATGCTCGAGGAGCAGAATATACAGTAGTAGTCTTCAAGATCTCTACTTATGTGTTCATGTGCATGCTTATAAATCGTAAAACATGTTTTAAACCTTTCATGCCATCATTATATTTTTAGCAAATTCAAACGGTCGATGTTGAAAGTAAAGAATATCACTCAAGATGGTGGTAGGGAGAAAGGTGAGGATTGTCCAGGCCTTCACGTGAAACTTGATTTTCAGTTCGGGAAATCAAAATCTTACTCTTTTTCCGAATTCAAAGAAACTGATGCTTGCTCAAAAATAAGAAAATATCTTATTATTAAAATTTATTTTATAATCACGAAATAACAAATTTTAAAGTTGATGAATCTTGTCCCCGAGCATGGCATGCTGTGACGCTTTAATCAACCCACATCTTTTTCAAAAATTAGATGAATATCCAGCAATCGTGATTATTATATCTTTTTAACATGTTTAACGCTTTATAATCGCGGAACGTGTTAAAAACAAAATATTTCAATCTGACCGTCTAACAATCGAAAAAGATGTGCGTTGATTAAAGAGTTCCCACCACATGATAACCGGAAACCAGGTTCCAATATTTTTTATATTTTTATTTCTTTAAATTCTAAAACTGAAACTAATCCAAAATTTCTAAAACTGAACTCGAATTATATTATGATTTCAATTTCGATTATGATACTACAAGAAACCAGACCGACCTGAATATACTCCGGTTGAACTTGTTACTTATAAGCCGAAAAGTGCGAAAAGTTAAAAAACACAGAAAACATGCAAACTAAACGGTGTGTACAAAACTTGTGAAGAAAACAACAAATACACATTCATAATAGATATACGAAGAACTTGACATATATAATCACGGACTTTGTCGAGGACAAGAGATGTTTTTATCATCTTGTTGACAAATAATAGCAGAAAAGAAATGTTGGAAAGCGAGTTACTCTCATGAGAGTGAGTGGAGAAGAGTGGTTCACGAAAAGTTTTTCGTTTATTTTTTATTTTATTTTCTGCACATAAATTCACGAAGTAAAACAAAATAAAACAAACTTGTAAACGCGTTAGAATCCAATCTTTTTAGCACAAACACTTAACATTGAGCCCAGCTCAGCTAGCTAGCCAACTATATTATACGATAAGGACATGTGATATTTCCTTTGTTGCTCGTTACGCGGCTTCTTACACTTACCTGTCTGTCATTCTTCGTTTAACTTCACTCCTTTCTTTTTCTCGTCTAATTGTTTGGTATTTTACATGGTAACTGAATGTTTAATAGGGACATTTCTATGGTTTCGATCGAGGTTCGATTTCACACTTTTGTGATAAGATGATAAAATTCGTGACTCGATTTTAGCCGACTCATCTCACTTGTGGTTATAGAAATTGGAAATAGGAATTAATCATTTAGCTTATTGATTCATGATATATTGATGATTCGGCGGAAATTTTTTCGATAAATCAGAGTATGATGGTTAAATTGGTAAAATATTTTATAAATCGTTGATTTTTAGAACATTCGTACGCTATTACTTGGAATGATAACGTTCAGATTTTGATTTTAACCAACTCGTCTTCCGTTGTTATCTGGAAAGTCAAGCGCTGACATAATTACTATAAGATTCGGATTTTATTTTTAGCCAATTCATCTGGGATTGTCAATCAGAAAGATAAGTTTCAGATTTTGATTTTAGCCAACTCGTCTTACGTTGTTACCTGAAAAGTCAAGTACTGACACAAGACGCGGGTTTTAATTTTAGCCAACTCATCTTAAGTTGTTACTCGCAAAGATAAAGCCGAATTCTAATTTTAGCCAAAACGTAGTAAAAGTCAATACCTCATAAATATGACTGCTCATCTATCACCTATTTTTCCAGAATCACAGAAAACTTATTGCCATTGCCGTAGAAATCTCATGACATGCCTCTTGGCAGTGATGCTACAAGCTCTCACTTGCCAAGTTTACTTTGGCAAACATGTAGAAGAAATTTAATTTATTACGGAGTATGATAAGAATAAAAAGGTATCGAAATAAAGGAAAATATAATATAAATCGGGCCCAACAAGTCACAAGCTTTCTAGTATATAATTCTCACCTCCCAACCATACGAAAAATCCACCAACATTCTTTATCTCTCTCTCTCTCAATATGAATGAACTCAAGCTTATCACTCATCTCTTCATCTTGTTTTCATCCATATTCTTCTTCCTCAATGTAAGTTTCATGTCTTGATTCCTACTTTTACTTGCATTTACGTTATAGCATGTACATTATGATATTCCTAGTAATATATGTGTTTGTGTTTGATTAATTTACGAGTTCCGAGTGAGATATACCGACTATGTTTGGTTTTGGTTCCGTCCTTTGATCTTATTACATATCAATAAATTTTGTACATTTTGTATGTTGTGTATGTTTGGTTATGTTTTCGAGTACGAGTCAGATATACTGTGCATGTTTGGTTTGGTTTTACGGTTTTATGAAATGTTTAAATGACCTATGGAGATTCTTCATTTAATAATTGTGTACATTGTTGTAATTATTATTGCAGTTAGGTGTGGTCGGAGCTCGCCGGAATCTGCTGGAATCAGCCACCGGAGAAAGCCCATTTTCGCCGAAAGGGTCACTGCTCCGGTACTGGAAAAGGCAAGTATCTAATGACTTGCCTCAACCAGATTTCCTTCTAAAGAAGGCATCTCCACTGACAGCTGTTCAGTCAGCGAGTTTCTCGAAACTCGCTGACAAAAACACCCTGTCAGCACAGCTCCCAGCATTCTGTTCCTCGGCGAAACTCCTGTGTTTCCCTGATTTATCGCCAAGCCTGGAGAAACACGACCAAAATGTCGCGTTTTCCTCGTACCAGGACAAGAATTTCACAAATTACGGAACACTGAAAGGCGGTGACAAGGACTCTTTTCAGAATTATGCTAACGAGGAAAATATCCCTGTCAACACGTTTCGCCGTTATGGGCGAGACTCGGTTGGACACGACACGGATTTTAATACTTATGCTACCGATGCCAATGTGGCTGACCAGAGTTTTAATTCTTATGCCGCGGGATCAACTGGTGGAGCTAGTGGCTTTAGTGCTTATAACAAAGACACCAATGTGCCTAATCTGAACTTCAATTCTTACTCAGCGGAAAGTAATGGTCAATCGCAGACATTTAAGGCGTATAGCGAAGAAGCTAATTCGGGGAGTCAGAGCTTTGCAAGCTATGGAAAAGATGGGAATGGTCAGCCCAACAATTTTGAAAATTACGGTAGAGATTCTAATGTAATTGGCTCCACCTTCTCTGGCTACGGACAAAATGCTAATGGTGTCGCGGATAATTTCACTTCTTATGCCTTTGATAGCAATGTTCCTCAGAACAAATTCAAGAATTATGGTGATACAGGTAATTCAATTGACTTGTGGAACTTGCAATTATATATATTAATTAAGTCGACATCGATGTATTTGTTAATTTATTTTTTCTGTGGCTATGCTTCTGCAGGTAATGGTGCTGTCGAAACATTTACAAGTTATAGAGATCAGTCCAATGTGGGTGATGATTCTTTTGAATCGTATGCTAAAAACTCAAATGCTGCTAAGGCTACTTTCACGAATTATGGTAATTCGTTCAATGAAGGTACTGATAAATTTACTGGATATGGTAAAAAGGGCTCGTTTTCTGATATTGGATTCAAGAAGTATGGTGTTAATAATACTTTCAAAGATTATGCTAACAAGAAGGATGTTAAATTTAGTACATATGCGACCAAAGGTTCTGCAGAGCTGGCTTCTTTGAAAGAGGGGAATGCCAAAATTGTAAATAAATGGGTCGAGCCTGGCAAATTTTTCAGGGAGAAGATGCTTAAGAGCGGGACGGTTATGCCAATGCCTGATATTAAAGACAAGATGCCTGAGAGGGCCTTTTTGCCTCGTGTATTGTCGTCAAAATTACCATTTTCGACAGCAAAACTTGATGACTTGAAGAAGTTGTTTCACGCGGGTGATAACTCTAGCATGGCTGCGATGATAGCCAACACTCTGACTGAGTGTGAGAGGGCACCAAGCCGGGGTGAGACAAAGCGATGTGTTGGTTCAATTGAAGATATGCTTGACTTCGCGACATCGGTGTTGGGACGAAACGTTGTTGTCCGGACAACAGAGAACACAGAGGGGTCAAAGGCAGATATCATGATTGGAGAAGTCAAGGGGATCAATGGTGGCAAAGTCACCAAGTCAGTCTCATGCCATCAGAGCTTGTATCCTTATTTGATGTATTACTGTCATTCAGTTCCTAAGGTTCGCGTTTATGAAGCTGATATTCTGGACTCAAAATCTAAGGCCAAGATCAACCATGGCGTAGCAATCTGTCACGTGGACACGTCGGACTGGAGTGCCAGTCATGGCGCATTTGCAGCCTTAGGCTCAGCTCCCGGAAAAATTGAGGTTTGCCATTGGATTTTCCAGAATGACATGAACTGGGCTATTGCTGATTGATCTAGTGCTGACACAATGGTCCATTTGCAGAATCCGATCCGATTGCAAATGTGAATATATATTTTGAGCAAAATAATATATTTAGGATCACAATTGTAAAGATGGGTCAATTTAGCTTTTCTTTTTGGTGCAAGAATATTATATTTTCGAACTGAAAATATAGGTTTCTGCTGAATCCACCTCATTTTAATTATGAAATAATTGTTACCTATAACAGACCAGCATTGTGTTGGTTCAATGACTTTCTGATGTTTCTCATATTTACAACTTTGCTTACATTTCTTCTGTCAAAAAAAAAAAAAAAAAAACTTTTGCTTACATTTCTGAAGCTACTTAACAAATGTTGTGTCAAAATGCAAAAAAGATAAATCAGTGACTGAGAAAAGGATGCGTTTGCCGGGAGTCGAACCCGGGTCTATTGCTTGGAAGGCAATTATCCTAACCGTTGGACTACAAACGCTTGGTGATGTTTTTTGTTTCAGTTTTAACAATACTACATTATACATACATATCTGTGTCATTTAAGAGCCTGGACCAGAAACTAGTCCTGTCCTGATTCAATACTGTGCATGAAAGGATCAGCAACTGACAAAGATGACAATCACTCTGAAGCAAATTTATGACACCTTCCGAATACCGCATTAATTATACCACTCTCTCGTGTTATTACACATGGCTCGGAGAAGTCTGCAAAAAGTTCTGGTCATCAATTCTATTTGTTACCAGAACCTTTCTTCCGAAAGAACCTGTATTGAAAATGCAATTGGCCAAAAACTGCGTAGAATTTCAGATGTTTATCGATAGCCTGATAGCTTTTATTAACATACATCATTCCACCCTTCCCCAGCTTTATAGCTCTTATGTCTTATTTATCTCCTATCATCGAGTGGCTGATTTGGTTATCGCGGTTCCAGTCAGCTTAATACTAAGCAGAATGCAAACCAGTTTCGTATCAAGCTCCTGCTGGCTAAGCTTATCTAGAATTGTGATGATACTTTTCTTTGTCCATCAAAACCAATAAATTCCTTGATTTAAATAGAAAGCAAAAACTGCAGCAAATTCGATTAGAAAAATTGTGCAATTATACGTTCCCCTGTATCGTGAATCAGACAGGACCACAACATCAGTAATATCTCAATGCATGTTTGATATGTGACTTAGCAGAGTTGTATTGATAACTAAAACTGAATCATGTGTCTGATTAATTTTTTTTGCCACAAAACTTGCGAAACTTGATAAAGAGTAAACCATAGTTTCGAACCTGCATGATTTAAACCGAGGACTGAGTGGAGCAGGGGAGCTGAGTGATCCAAATTCATTCATCTTTTTTGCATCAACCTACATCAGATACGAGAGAAAGCCAAGTCTTGGTCGCGTAAAAGTATGCCTCTCTTGACTTAAGCTAAGTGTGTGCAGTTATATTTAAATTTCTTGCCATCAATCGTTTTTGTTTTTTGTCATAAGACTTTCAGGGGTATGTATTCTACAGAAATACAATTATGAAAAGAAAGAAAAATTGGATATTTTTTTATGATATTTGGAAAAAATACTTGAAAAAGAAAGAGCAAAATCCGCAGATATAAGAAAGGAAAAGAGAAGTTTTATCAAAAAAATTACTGACTAATTAAAGGTGTATGATCCTCAAAAAGGAAAAAAAGAATGACGAAGAAGGAAAGGAGGGATATAGATGGAACCAAGCACAGAGGCTTATGTCAGGCACCGAAGCAAATTCATCTACAATGACACGATCGTTGATTAAGAACAAAATAAAATTGTCATATATGAAAAAGCCATTAACCATAGAACTACCCAAAAGGAAGAAACTAATATAAACGAAAGATACACAATTTTGTATCTCTAGTTACACTATAAAGAACAAATATTATACATATGACATACCAAATATAACATTTAACTATATCGAAATCAAAGATTTTGAACTCATATATTATGGTACATTACAATTAGGTCAATTCACACGAGTCTGTAATTAAAGCAAGTGTAAGTAAAATTTGTAAGATATGCCCTAGTATCTCATTTGAAGTTAAAATGTCTTAGATATATCAACCTGAAAATATGAACTCAAATATCATATAAAAGTGCTACATCATGTAAAGGGCATTAGGGTTTTTTCTTTTTAAGATCAAATAGATCAAAATGAAAATTAATTTTTGTTGAAAAAATAAATATTCAATAGAGAAAATAATATTAAATACTCACTCAATTTTAAAATTTTGCGGGAATATCCTCATTTGTATCAACATTCGATCGAAGGAAAAAACCCTCTCAATTTTAAAACAACACGAAAATACACTCATTTGTCAAAATCCGATCATCGCTCTTATCCAAATCGAAGAAACTGGTAATTTTATAAATATCAAAATGTAAAAGAGGAAGAAAAAATCATATACAAGTTAAAGAAGTTTAGATTCGTATTCAATTAAATTATGTGAAAGTTTGATATATGTAAATAGCGCGAATTGGACATAAAAAGCGCGAATTAGATATGATTGACTAAGAACAGAACAAAGACGAATCAGAAAATTCATTGAATGATCGTAAATATAATCAGTTCGATGAAATAACGGAAAATAATAAATTAAATTTTTATGAGATGATTATTAGATGATTGGAAGTATCAGTCCGATGAATTACAGAAAAGTGTTTGATAAATTAAATTTTAATCGAAAAACTGATCAGAGATCGGAAATTTAATCACTTCGACGAACCAGGATTTAAACCATAGAGAATGATACCGGACGCTGGACGAGAAATCTATAAATACTAGAGGAGGGTTTACAGACTCCCCCGAAAGCCTGAAATTTACCAAAACAAATAGAACTAGAACACTGCTCGAAGTTGGTGTAGTTTAACAAAAAATTCAAACTCAATCTCAATCTCAATTTCTTGATTCAGCTTCAATGGCGGAAATTGCATCATCTCCTGAAAAACCAATTGACCCGATTCCTCAAAAACCCGGCCCGGATAACCCCATCTCGCAACCCGACCCATCTTCTTCGGCAGCCCCTCCTTCAAACCCTACCCCTAATTTACCCCAAATTGCACCACCGTCAATTGCGCCCACCGGGCCGCTGCTTCAGCTACCCCCGTCTTTCCGGCCACCAGCGCCGCCGGTTCCATTGCCGTTACCGCCGCAGTTTTCGCCGGTTCAGCCTCCTGGCGTTCCGCCTGTACCCGGATCCGGAACCGGGTCAGGACCCGTACCCGGTGGGTTGGTTTATGCACAGCTGCCTAATCAGAGGCCTCCGTATATGCCGATGCCTAATGGGTACTTGCCCTTGCCGCCTCCTGGTGGGTTTAAATTTTAATTTCAGTTTTTTAAGATTTTTTGAGTTATTTGTATATTGCTGAATTTTTGTTATGATTATATAAGTTTCTGTATGTTATTTCTTGTGCATTGGGGTTTTTAGTGATGGGAATGTCATAAAAAATCGAAACTTTGTTATTAAAATTTTGATGGTAGATGTATGACAAAAATCGGAACTTTGATGTTAATATGTTGATGGAGATGAATGTGGTTTTAAATAAATGAATTATAGGATTAGGATGCATGAGTTGTACTTTTTATATGGTTTTTGCGACAAAGAGTGCGAGTGTTTGGCGAGGAGAGTGGGGTCGGTCGGTTTCAGGGATATCTGTGACCAGATGTTTTCTCCTACAGTGTCTACTTGATTGAGATAACGATGAGAATGGTTTGGAAGGCTCCAATTTAGAGACTACCACTATCAACAAAGCTTTTGGTATGCATATACGTACTTCTTGATTGTCGTTGTTCAATAGTTTTTGAAGTGGAAAAAGATAGAATTTCTGTAGATTATGTTGACTTGAAGTGAGCCGACTATAATCTATTGCCACTTTTTATGCTAAATAATACCTGGTTTGTGCCATGTTCATTTTAGTAGGGCTTGTAATGTAGTCCTAAGTGGACTTGCCCTTCGGTTTTCGTTACTTTATTTTGCGGCAGCAGAACCATGCTTGCAACTGACTGCTCCTTGCCTTTGTATACCAAGGTATTGCAATCTTTTAATATCCAGTATTTCTTTTCTATGCTAAGCATGTATCTTCCTTCCTTATTAATAAGAAAGATAAAATAAAAAAGTATAATTACACTAAAGTTTGTGGGTAGAAATAGAATGTTTATGTCGTCAGTTTGAGTGGGACACAAGGGGTCTCATATTACTTCATTCCAATCATTCAATTGGTGCATTGGATAGTCTAAGAAGACTACTGATATGCTGTGGAAATGGAGGTAACCTTACTCGCAATTTGTGTTTCCATTTTTCTTTCCAGAATTCCATGTTTCATTGTTTTACTTCAGGCTTTATGTTCAACTGGTGCGTTTTGACATGCCTTTGCTGCTATTCAAATTGATTGTGCCATGTCGTAAGAGCGATTAATTATACTTTAAACTTCATAATATGATTAAATACTTGTGCCTTTTTTCTTAAAGATTTACTATTGAAATTTGCTTTGATTATGTTCTAACAAATTTGCATAGTATCTGCATTACTGTTGTGCAGGAATTCCTCGTTATCCCAGCGTCTACCCAGTAATGGCTCGACCAGTATTTCCTCCACGTCCGTTGGGAATAGTTGGCACCAATCTTACACTGGCACGACCTCCTGTTCCTGGAGTGCGTGGTCCGCCAATAATCCCTCCTGCTATCAGACCAGGTGGAATTCCAAGTGTTACACCTACAGAGAAGCCGCAAACAACAGTTTATGTGGGCAAGATAGCATCAACAGTAGACAATGATTTCATCCTCTCAGTCCTGCAAGTAAGTATTTTTCCAGGCGACTGATTCATATCTTTTCTCTTTTTTACACTTATCTATGAATCAAATAGACACACGAATTTTAACTTTATAAGTGTCTACATTTGGTGCAGCTCTGCGGGCCTGTAAAGAGCTGGAAACGTCCTCAAGATCCAACGTCTGGGACTCTGAAAGGCTATGGATTTTGTGAGTTCGATTCTGCAGAGGGGATTCTTCGTGCAATTAGGCTGCTGAGCAAATTAAATATTGATGGACAAGAACTGATGGTATTAATTTATATTAATTTGCCAAATATTAAATTTTCTCGATTAGAAATGATGTTTGCTTTAAAATGACATATTAGGCTCCTTGCAGATATATTTTTTAGATTGATATATAGGCTTCACACTCTGTTTGAGCTTTTTTGTTAGCAGATATAAATATATAATTGGTCTTACTTACAGCCTTTTGCATGCTACTTACCAGAGTCACTATATTAGTTTATATATTGAGTTGATCTTTCATTTGTATAATTGGCTCTAATATTGCCTTTACAGTTAAATTTTAACTCAGCAACTAAAGAGTACTTGGAGCGATATGTTCAAAAGAAAAGGGAAAATGCAAAAAGTTCTGAAAAAGTTGGCGCTGAAGGTGGTCAAGTGACTGAGAAAGAGGAAAGAAATGGAACAGGTAGTGAGAAAGGTGTTCCTCCAGAGTCCACTCAAGAGGAGTCTAAAGATGACAACATTACTGACCAAAAAGATCAAGATGTTACTAAGTTTGGTCTTGTGACTGATGAAGACAAGGAAGCTGACCGAGGTGCTTTAGAGAAACTCAATGGCATGATTGAAGAAAGATTGAAGACGCATCCATTACCACCCCCACCCCCATCAGTGGATACCACTGTTTTTGATACTTCAACCCCAGAAGGTCATGTTGGATTAAAGGAAGGCGACATGGATGTGGATATAATGAAAAATGGTAAGTCTTGTTGTATTTGTAATTAGTATACTTCTGCAATATACTGTTGACATATGCTGAATTTTCTGGAGATACCTTGATGATGTGAACTGTAGGATGATGTCGCACTGTTTAATTGATGATTTATAACCATGTGTTGACGCATCTTACTCTTCTATTCCTTGATTCTAAGCAGATGCAGCAGATGACAAAAATGAGGATGATATGAGAAGTGCAAACAGAACTCCTAGTGAGCATGATAAACAAGATACAAGTTCACCTCACAGGAGCAGAAAAAGTGATAGGAGTAGAGATCGCGAACGGGATGCTAAAAGGGAAAGGGAAAAAGAACTTGAAAGGAACGAGTTAGAAAGGGAACAAGAACGGGCTAAAAGAGACAGAGAAAGACAGTACAAGACTAGAGAGGAGGAGCGTCGATACAGGCTGCGTCTTGATGATTGGGAACTTCGAGAAAAACAAAAGGATCAAATGCGGAGGCTGGAGAGAGAAAAAGAGGAAGAAAGGGCAGATGATCGGAAGTATGACATTATAGATCAAGAGCATGAAAGTTATGATGATTATAACAAGAAGCGGAAACACAGAAGTAGTGGGGAGGAGAGGAAAAGGAGGCTGAGAGAGAAGGAAGAGGACTTGGCTGACAGGTTAAAAGAAGAAGAAGAAATTGCTGAGGCCAAGATGAGAGAGGAAGAGGTTCTAAAAAAGCAGAAACAAGAGCAAGAAGACGCTATGAGGCTTTTGTCTGCTTCTGCAACTAAAAAAACTGAAGAGGCTGTTGATGAAGTCGCTGCTGAATGCAAAGAAGTCATTGGTCGGTCTCCCAACAATGATATGGGGCATGAAAATCGTACTAGTAAGTTCCTATAACCTTCCATTATTGTTGGTCATTTGCTTAAGTTATTAATCTGTACTTGTATATGACAGCTGACAGGATCCAACAAAATGGCACTGGTGATGAAATATGTACAAACTCTATTGGTGCGGTAGATACACAGCTGAGCAGCAATGTTCAAAGTAGAAAATTGGGTTTTGGTCTTGTAGCATCTGGAAAACGAACCACAGTTCCCTCTGTTTTCAATGAGGAAGATGAGGATGCACAGAAGGAGAAAAAGATGCGGCCCCTGATTCCCATTGACTACTCACATGAGGAACTACAGGCTGTCCAACGTGGTCCTTCTGGGTCATTGTCTCCAGACTTGGCTGCAGCAGCCGAATTTGCCAAGCGCATTACAGGTGTCAACTCAAAAGAAGAGAAGCCTGAGGCTGAAAAGGATAGAAGTAGACGTTCACATGAAAAATCTAGCCACCGTGGCCAAGAGTGGAATGCTCATGGGGGCAATCGCACTAGAGATGATTACAGAAAGGATACTGTTGACCATGACAAGGACCAGGAACGACAATCAGATAAAGTAAAAACACAAGAAAACCGGAAGCTTCTTGATGCAAAGCAGTTGATTGATACAATTCCGAAGACAAAGGATGAGTTGTTCTCGTATAAGATCAATTGGGCCATTTATGATAAGGTGACATTTTTTAATTCCTAATATTGAACTTGAATAACTTGAATATGTGTGTGTGTGTGTGTGTGTTCTGCAAATATTGGATCATTAAATTGTGTTCTGTTTACTGTTTAGGAGTGCTTAATTGCTTATACATACCTGATTAGACATGAACCTAGGGCTTTAAGCAACTAGATATAATGTGTTGTGACTGGATCAGATGAATTTAATTTGGTTCCCTGGTTCAATCATAGGGTTGACTATGGTTCTCCGTAAGTTTTTTTGTTACAGATGTGTTACTTTGCATAAGTCATAGGATCATGGTAGAGGACCCAGTCTGTATAGCAGTGTTCTTTAAGCTTCAGGCACACACTTATTTATATTTGTAAA
Source organism: Daucus carota subsp. sativus (assembly GCF_001625215.2). Taxonomy (NCBI): domain Eukaryota; kingdom Viridiplantae; phylum Streptophyta; class Magnoliopsida; order Apiales; family Apiaceae; genus Daucus; species Daucus carota. The sequence goes on along the minus strand of NC_030388.2, from coordinate 32,326,685 downwards.
TTTTAATGTCAATATCTAGGTGCCTAGGTATCGTCTCCACCTGCATTAGAGCTTTATTGATTCAGGTGCACCTATTAGCAGCCACCCAGACTAACTAATCTAGCATGTTATCACTATAAAGCAAGTTGAGCCCTTATTAGCAATGCTATCAATATACCTAAAACTACAATTTGGTATCTTTGACATAGGAGGAATGTAGAAATTTTATAGCTGTATACAATTTGTCCACCTGATCCTTATACACTTGATGTTCAGTTTTGGTGGATAATATGCTATAACTATAAGAACAAGTGATTATAAATTTATATGAAGTTTGGGTGGGTTGTAAGTTGGTATTTGAGCCAGTTTGCATTTTGTTGTGGATTAATAGGGTTAAAAAGTTTCAAAATTACAAGTAACAATTCGGTTTCTGGTTTAATTGGACTTATCATTTTCTAATTATATCTTCACTTGCAGAATCAACTACATGAGAGGATGAGACCATGGATCTCTAAGAAAATTACCGAGTTTTTGGGTGAAGAAGAAACGTCACTAGTAAACTACATCGTGTCCACCACCCAGGAACACGTGAACGCATCTGAGGTGCTAGACAGACTTCAGACTATTCTTGACGACGAAGCTGAGATGTTTGTGCTGAAGATGTGGAGGATGCTTATATTTGAAATCAAGAAAGTAGAGACAGGGCTTGCTGCAAGGCCGAAGGCTTAATACAATCTGTTGCACAATTGAATTTTTGGAATTTCCTTTTTAAGCAATTTACATAACACCACCTTCATGAGGTGCAACTGCCGTGGCAGTTTGTAATCATAGATCTTTCATTTTTCTGGACGAATGCAATTCTTCGCATTGGAATTAAAGAGAGGTTGACAATTTCAGTTTGGTTTTCGGTTTTTATATTTAGGGGGTAGGAGTTGCTTATTCTATCAATATATACAGGAAATGTAACAGCAAAACTGTCTTGTTTACCATGTACCAAAGCTTATAGGTATCTTGTTCTAAGAAATCTTGTTGCTAATGCTTATATAAGAGACTGATAGTAGACAAAGTAACCCCCTCCCCTTGGGAAGGATGGTCTTACAGGTCTCAGTGAGACGGGGAATCTTGGTGGACAGTTTTACGTAACGAGTGACCATTTTGATATAAAACCCGATACATTGTATCGTCATTACCATGAATATATCAAACCCGGAAATTTATTGTCATTACCATGAAATTATATAGCTATACATACATGTTGACAGCTTCATTCCAAAAAACAGAAGCTGTCTCAAGTGATTAGCTCTTAAAAAGACGAGCTAACACAACCAAAATCAAATGGCAATTTCTGCCTAAGCGTATCTACAGAGGAAAATCTATGAACATGATAGAAATTGACAAGAGTTGTAATCAGACATGGACAAACCGATCACGTTGAAGAGGTAGATTCATCAAGCCAGAGGAGGTCTTCTCATCGAATTCATGTATGATTCTGATGAGTGAACCGGCTTTTCTGCCTGCTCTCGGAGATCCATCAGCCAATACATCATACAATGGTACCATGAGAGCCTGGTTCTTTACTAAAACGCGAACCACATCTGCTCCGCCATTGATGCACAAATATAGTAACAATGAAACACAGTGTTCTTTCACTGATCTTGTAGTGGAAGAACCAAAAACTTCCACAATTTGAGGTAATGCCCTGGCGCTTAAAATGGCCATGGCTCCTTCTTGATTCTCTGCCAGAGTTGCCAGAACCGCGAGACAATCAGTAATGAGATCTTCCCTTTGAAGGGATCTCAGGAGATTAAGCAGCAAAGGGACGACTCCAGCTGACAATACCCTCCAATGGTTGTCAGGGTACACGAGGAGACCTAAGATCGTCACCAGTGCATTCTTTTTGGCACGAAAAGTTCCCTCCAGGAGCAACTCCATTAGAACTGGGACAGTCCATGGAATTTCCCCAATCAGAACACGATACTCCTCCACAGAAGAAAGGTAGAACAGGATACCAGCAGCGTGCTGGCGAGCCTCCATCTTTAGCCCATTCTGTATGACATCAAGAACCAGTTCCAAGCCTCCGCTCTCAACCAGTATCCTCTTTGTCTGAGAATACTTTGAAAGATTCAACAGTGCCGCGCTAGCATCCTCTTGCTTTACTGAATCTCTTGAACAAAGAAGATTCATCAGACTCGGGATCACACCAGCCTCAACCAAACAAGATCTATTAAAACTGCTTGATTTGGCGAGCAAGCGGATCTCATAAGCAGCTTTCCTCTGCTCCTCATTAGTACCACTCTTAAGCCTGCCATTAACAAAATTAGCAACCAATTTCAAAGCCCCTTCAGCTGCCACACTTCCAGCACCAACGGTCTTCATTTTCTGTCGATTCTGTCTCCCTGTTTCCCCCATTGCAACGCCGCCTCCCAGGCCATACTCTCCAATAAGCTGCTTCATAGCCAGATTAGAAACCAAATCTCTACACATCAGCTTCTTCCCAGTCTTCGGACAAGTTGAATTCCCAGCTCTGAACCATTTCAAAATCGACCCTCTCTCATAAGTATGCCCTGTGGCAATAGTCACCGGATCAACCATAACCTCCAGAGAAATCGGACACTGAAAATCATCCAAATTACCCAAATTCAAACCACTAATCCCTTCTCTGTCACAACCTCTACCACTACCAGACACTTTCACCACTCTAGCATCTCCCACAGACACGAAACAAACACATCGAACATAAGTCATAAGCCCAACCAAACTACTCAAAAGCCCCAAATCCTTCTTCTCAACACTCTGACTCTCCACCAAAACCTCAGATTCCAAGAACCTAATCCCCTGATCACACTCCCTCCACTCCTCAATCCCCAAATACTCAACTACCCTTCTCAATTCACCCGATCCCGGAGCCAATCCAGCCTCAAAACCCCTCAAAATCTCCAAAACCTCATCAAATTTTTCCCTATCCTCCTCCTCAACTCCAAATTTCCCTCCCAATGCCTGCCTCTTAACCAATTCCACCAATTCCTTACTTTCAACCGAAACCTCCACTCTTTCGAGCTCGAAAACCTCCAAGGCCACACCAACTCCCCTCATCAGCATTCTCAGCTGATCATAAACATACTCACACTTCATCAACATCCAAACCCTAGCCTCATCATTCCCACAATCCCTCAACAAAAACTCAATCTTTTGCAAAACAAAATGCAGCTCCGAGAAGCTCAAGACCAATGCATCCGAAAATCTCGATGAACCCTCTTTAATTTCCTCGAAAAACATGAGAAGATTAGTGATGAGTCTAGTAACTTCTTTGAAATTTCGCTTGTTACTCGAAATGGTGCTTGATTTGTAGTTGCATGTTATTTTTTGAGCAAGATTGATCAGAGAGGACAAAAGAGTCGATGGATTTACAGACTCGCAGGGACGAATCGCCGGTGTTCTTAACATCCGGCGTGTATAAACATCGGAATTGTTGATCATGATCCGAAAAATGTAAAAAAAATCAAAAAAAAATAAAATCGTTATCTATAAATTTGTACAAATGTACTGGATAAACGGGTAACAATTTATGAAACTTAACAATTTTTCGAATATTTTTTCAAATACACGAGATAAACCGATAACAAATGAAGCGGAAATAACTTTTCGAATAATTTTTCAGAAAGAAGGCTTTTGTTATCTCGTTATAAAAGATGCAACGGAAAATAATATTTCGAGATTTTTTTGAGAGAAAGGGAGGAAGATTTGGTTTTTGTGAAGATTTGATATGCGAGATTTTAGATTTATAGAACGGGGAGATAGTAGATGTACACACGAGTGAGGATCTAGGAGTTAAATCTGTAAGAGAAGGATCGGACGGCTGAGAAGTGAAGAACGTGGAGAGATCTGGGGAGGTGAAAAAGGCGGCTTCATGGGAAGTTACATGAAGCGAATGGTGGGGTGACACGTAAGGCGTTGAATGCGGGTGGGGCTCGTGGTACGTGACCTGGCGTAGCCGACTTGCAGACGTGAAATTACATGAATTCTACTCTCTCCGTCCCAGTGATTAGTATACGTATGGGAAGTGGCACGGAGGTTAAGAAAAAGTGTAATTTGGTGATGAAAAGTAAGAAAAGTGGGTGAAGTGGTGGGACTCATTAATATTTAATGTGTAAAATGAGTGTGGTGTTAGTAAAATGGTGGGACCTCCTAATATTTAATGTATAAAGTGGGTGTAGTGGAAGAAGGTAGTGGATGTAGTTAAGTTTTTTATATTATAAAATTTTACTATTTTTGGTATGTATACAATTGATGGGACGTCCCAAAAAGGAAACTGTATACAATCCAGTGGGACGGAGGGAGTATAAAATTGGGTAAATTTATTTATTTTGTACTCTCCCCGTCCCACCAGATTTTTTACATTATTTTTTGGCACGCATTTTAATGTTCTTATAAAGTATACTTACATTATATATTATTTTTGAAAAAATCTTCAGAAAAAAATTTGACGTTTAAACTTTTATTCAAAAAAATTTTTAAAAATACGTCATAGAACTATACTTTACGAGAGTCTCAAAATGCGTGCAAGCATTCTGGTGGGACCGAGGGAGTACTAAGTTAGTTTTGGGACAATTATTAAGCGTGGGAATAAATGAGGTTTGAATTTTTGCAGCCGACTGTTTTTGGAATTTTAATGTGGAGTGGGATGTAGGTTCCTGTGAATGATGAAGAGGGGTGCTTAATTAACCACTAGTTTTTTTTTTTTTGGTATTTTCTTTTTTGTTCATTATTGGTGGATCAATTATGGATTTATGGTCAACAATGCTAGCACAACATGCAATGGGATTTTTCTTTAGTGAAATAGAGTCTATGGATGAATAGTGTCTTTTAAATGATTAATTAAAGATATTCAAAAGATTATGAGTTTTTGTATAGAAGGCTTGTCTCACTTTAAATTTACGATTATCGATTGAGATCTCCATTGTGCTTGATATTTGTCATTTTCGATATCAAATAAATAATAAATAATTTAGGATTGTCGATTTTGAATTACGAATAATAGTAGCAATCAACATCAAGATCATATTTTTGATTAAATATTTAACATAAAACGGTTAATCCAAACCAACTTAACAACTTAAAATTTAAGAAATGTTGACACTTACTTAACCCGTCTATTGAATGAATCGAACTAGCTTATTATTTCGTTTATTTCATGAGCGATATAATTTATTATATATCATGTAAGATGTACTCCCTCCGTCCCACAATACATGTCTCTTTTGAAAAAATTACGCATATTAAGAAAGCATTGATTAGATAAAATTTTCTCACCTCTACCGCTAATAAATGCATGAATGTAAACTCTTATTCAACCTCCATTAATTGTTATACAACTTTCAAGAAGGGTAATTTTGAAATATTTGCAATATATTTGCATTGGAAACTAAAAGTAGACATGTATTGTGGGACAAATTTTTTTTCCAAAAGAGACATGTATTGTGGAACGGAGGGAGTAAGTAATAAAATTAGATTAGATATTTATTCGTATATTATTACTCTTGAAATAATATAAGTAATGTTAATAAATATGTAGCACGATACATAAAAGTGTGTTTAATTCTATTTATCACATAATTCAAAACAAAACGTAAATTTAGACAAAACATAAATAAATCACTGAAAAATAAACCCATATATGCAGACACTTAAATAGACCATGTAATCAACCAAGTTCTGAGCAAATCACAGGCCCATTCTCCTTCTAAAAGCCCATCAACTATTCACCAACAAGCTCCATGAATGGGCTCTTTTTATAATTATTGCTGATAGTCATTTGAGTTGAGGAGGATAACTGAAAATTTTAAGGTCTCCAAATACAAGTTCATCATAAACAAGAGGGTTCTGAATGGGCTGCACATACAGATACCCAATTTAACATCCATCAAAACAGCCCAGTTTTGTGAATATTGGGCGAGCCCGGAGCCCATCTATTCATATAAGGCTCCACCTTCCGATCTTCTATGTAGATATCATGTCTATAAGTTGCAGCAACATGAAATAATTTAAAAATGCAAACACTCTGGTCACAATCTTCTTAGGAATTTCAATATTCTCCTGCTACATGCTTGTTTCTGATAATCTGGCATGTTTATATTTGTCTTATAGTGTTGCAAAAATAATATGTTATCAACAGATTTCCTAGAAAAACTATATCAAGATCATTAAGCACCAGAACTCAGCTCACTGCCTGGGGACTAAAACCGTCACTTATGACTTCACGTGATTCAATATGATAAATTGGGAGTTTAAAATATTTGTTTGGATAATTTTCACTTATTAATGATTTATAAGTTATTAAAACTATAATAAATATGACTTATGAGTAACTTATGACTTACAGGTAATTTTTATAAAAAAAATTAAAAAAATTAAGTCAGTGAAAAAGTAGTTTTAACAAACTTCCGGCTTTAAGTTCCTTTCCAACTTATTTCTGATTTTAAGTTAATTTTTGGCTTGAACCCGAGAAAATACGCTCTAAATCTGAAATCACATGAACGAAGTCTGTTTTAAAATCTTAAGATGTTAGTACGAGTCGATTAAAGTGACTAATTAAGTAGTCGGGTGGACTACCTATAGGCTATAGTGATGACAAGAGCAGGAAGGTGGCGCCCAACTGTCAGATGTCTATGAATGAAATGAATAGTGACTTGTTTCCAATCCAGCGCATGAGACTAAGCTGGCCTTGCATAAATGCTTGCTAATACAGGGCTCCCTTCATACTTAGTATTTGACAGTTTTAGGTGCTACTTGCATTCGAATCTTGCAGCTGTAGCCTGTAGGTATGCTTGAACACATTAGATCATGAAATCGACACCCGGATTATGGAACTTGATCAAGTTTACACCACAAATAATGTTGTCTTATTGCATGAATAATGGAGTTGCAACTTGCGATAAAATGTATATAAGCCTAAATCAATTAAATCAATAAAACACATTATGTCACATTCCGAAGTAGAGTCCTGGCAGGGACACACGCGGATTTTAGTATGTCACGTTCTCGAGGTTGTTTTCGTAGAAGACATATTTCGTGACAGGGGCAGACCGTAATAGGGGTTGAGACAGCTGAAATAGTGTGAAATATGTCTATTTTGGTTAAAATTTACAAATTTTGGTTTTATGATGACTTTTACCATATTTTGTGAAGAGTCAACTTTACACATTACAAGTTGCAATTTGCAATTTGGTCCCATGAATCTTAAAGTGTAGAACTAGTAAACTACCCTCCTGAACCTCCACCAGACAGGAGTAAAGAGCTTTCTCCTAATATGTCCAACTCAACCCCACATGAATTTCAAATCATTAATCTCCATCAACAAACATTACTAAGATTCTAGGTAGATACAGCCAGCTTGCAACAACTAAGCAAATTAGAAATCATGGATTATTCTCATGTTTTTTCCACAAATAAATACCTCTAATTTAACACCTTTACTACACACAACAATCTTAATTATCCAGTGCAGAAAGTATCAGACTATGAGCATTTTGCCAATGAGATCATTCTTACTAGTTCTCTTTATCTGCAGCTTTGTAGTTGCAGTTTCCTCTCGTGGTCCGGTTTATAAACCGCCACCTGTAGAGCGATTAACAGATCGTTTTGCTCATAAATCAGTTGATGCAGCCTTCTCTAACTTGTATGGAGACAAGAACATTCATCAACTCAATAATGGTTCGAGTGTCAATATCATTTTGGATAAATCCTCAGGTACTTATGTTCCTAGCAACTGCTTAAATCTGTTTAAGCAAAATTGCAGAACTCTGAATGCTTATTTGATTTTTACAGGTTCAGGTTTGATTTCCAAGAACAGATACTATTATGGATTTTTCAGCGCGGCTATAAAACTGCCTGCTGGTTTTACATCAGGAGTTGTCCTAGCCTTTTATGTAAGCAATTTTCATGCACAGTATGATACATTCTTATGCTGTTGTGATATTCTTTTGTGCTTATGATGTCCAGATAAATTTAGTACTAATATTACGCCATATTCAGTTGTCGAATTCAGATATTTATCCCCATAACCATGATGAGATAGACTTCGAATTACTTGGACATGAAAAAAGAAGAGATTGGGTGCTGCAAACAAACATATACGGAAATGGAAGTGTCAAAACAGGAAGAGAGGAGAAATTTTACCTCTGGTTTGATCCAACTGCCGAATCCCATCAATACAGCATCCTCTGGAACAATCATCACACCGTGTAAGATTAATAATCGCAAACTGAAGTACTTAAGCTACATACTAACAGCAGTACGACACTAGAAGCCTGTTTGTCTAGGCTTTAAGTCAGTGGCTTAAATTTGTTTCTAACTTTAAGTTGAAAAATGTTTGTTTATGTAATAAGTCAGAAACTGAGTTATTGTCAGAATTAAGCCAAAAAACTGACTTAAAGCCAGAAATAAGTCATAATTACCCAAACAAAAGTTTTAAGCTCCCCGTTTATCACATCAAGTCACGTTAAGTCTATAAGTCACAATTTTAAACTCAGTCAAACGGTCTTTTAGATTTCCTACTCGTAGTTCCGAAATTGTCAATGAACTTCTGCAGATTCTTGGTAGATAACGTGCCAGTCAGAGAAGTAGTTCACAATGCCGCCATTGCATCTGCTTATCCATCAAAGCCGATGTCAGTCTATGCAACTATATGGGATGCATCAGAGTGGGCTACTCATGGAGGAAAATACGCAGTCAATTACAAGTACGCACCATTTGTTGCCTCTCTGGGCCAAATCGAAATGGGAGGCTGCATCCAACAAAAAACAGACTCAACTCAATCATGTTCCACTGGCCCTTCAACATTAGACCCTGTCGAAGGCCAAGAGTTTGCTAAGCTATCGAAACAACAGACAACAGGGCTGGATTGGGCAAGGAGGAAACACATGTTTTATTCTTATTGCAAAGATACTTCTAGATACAAAGTCCTACCAGCAGAGTGCAACAAAGCTTAGTAATCACACTATAATGTAGTGAAGAATCATGTTAACAATTCATTGTATTCTACCAGCTATAATTAAGCATTAATTTGTGAAATTATACTTCTATTGTAAATTAAGATCAAGATTATCATAATCATCTTATAATTTTGTTTCAAACTTGCGCGCACCTCGACTAATCTGGATGAGCATACTAGCCCAAGGAAATCGAACACGTGAGCTCAAGGCACCAAGTCTTAAGTGTCATTGTCCAAGGGACCAGTTCTCCTGAATTAGTCGAGTTGCGGAAAAACATCCTTCTGTAACAATAAAATGTACTACGAAATCTTAATCATGTATAACAGCAAATTGTACTCCCAAATCCTAATCGAAAAACAGCTGGAATTATAGTACAATTATGAAGAGATATCAAACAAGAAACAAGAATTGAGAGCTTACCAAATCCTAATCGTAAATTATCAAGAACCACTGTTCATCCTTACCCGTATTTTGCATGCACGACATAAACGCTGGGTTCGTGTCGATAAATTTTGTTCTGAGTTAAAAATAGATGAAATCGAATGTTAAAATTAAAGATAATAACATTTATGATGGTCTTTATTTATCTTCTTAAGGTTTAAATTTTAAATTTTATGAATTCACAATTTATCATGATTGTTTGATTTTTAGGCAAATACTCCCTCTGTTTTTTTTATATGACGCTTTGACTTTTGGCACACATTTTTAAGTGCTTTGACTGGGTAGTTAAAAATATTATTTTTTAAATTTTCTTTTTCTGAATAAAAATTTTGATTATATATTATTATTCAGAAAAAGAAAATTCAAAAAATAATATTTTTAACTACCCGGTCAAAACACTTAAAAGTGTGTGCCAAAAGTCAAAGCGTCATATAAAAAAAAACAGAGGGAGTATTTAATTTTAATTTGGACTGACTTTAATTACGGGATCTCTCTTATTGGCTGTTCATTATTTATCTTTATTAGTTTTAATTGTATTAGTTACGTTTTAAATTGTGATTGAATAAATATTCTTTATGAATATTTAGTACCATTTATGGAGGTCATTATTGATGACATTTTATGCCTTTAATGGCTTTTAGTGCCATTTTTATGGCTTATTTTACCATTTTGATGGTTATTGCATTTAATATATTTAATTACGTGTTAAACTCAATTTTTATTCTTCAGTTAAATTATTATATTTTAATGTGTCTAACCAAAGGATTTTCCTTTGGTTAGATATTTACTAATAATTCTACATATTATATATATATATATATATATATATATATATATATATATATATATATTTCCTCTCTATTTTTTTTATATATATAAACTCTTTTGTTTTTGTTTTTATTAGATTTTCTTGTATATTAATTTATATTTTGTTTGATTGTTTTTTCTCAGGATACTGTGGAAGCGAGCTGTATGGGTATTCTTTTCTCATTCATTTAAGCTTTATTGTCTAAACGTCCGGAGTTATGCTTGCATGGCTTTCGGTTAGATGATGATAAACTTTCTTGAAAGAAAGAAATCCCGGTTGCGGTTTATTGTATTTTGATACAATTCATCTACGATTGTGTAGACCATAAAAAAAAAAAAATTAAAGATAATGAAATCATAATTTCAGATTGTTTAATTATTTCCGATTTTTATAAAACTAAATCGGATTGCAAAACCCTGACCAAAAAAAAGTTCGGATTGCAAAACGTGTTGATTCCGAGAAAGTATGAACAAATGCTTGATGACCGATTCTAATGGGCCAGTGGTTGATAGTTGTTTAGCCCAAATTTAAATAGGCTTCAATAAGAAGCATGCCGACGTCGATAGATTTGGCCCATACTCGTTTGACATTCTTTAATTTCTTAAATAGAATTACTATAATTATTTTCATGATTTACGTTGCTAAATCCTATTTCCCCGGAAGAAAAAAACAAGAATTATCACACTCGTTGATGATTATAAATATCAGAAATCGAAATTAATTGGTTAACCTGTCGATTGAGAATTCACATAAGATTTTCTCAACACCAACATTGGTTTTCAAATCAAAGAATGGGTAAATCTGAATTTTAAAAATTATTCGGAACATTTTTAATCTACTAAAACTTTTTAGGAACACTCGACTCGTTAAACAATATTCCCTCCGTTCTTAAATATCCGTTTTTTTGATTTTTGACACATATATTAAAGTGTTTTGACTATACAGTTAAAAATATCATTCTTTTTTTTAATAGAAAAAAAATGATATTTTTAACCGTACAGTTAAAAATATCATTCTTAAAATTTTCTTTCCCTGGAAAAAGTTTATATTAATATTTTCATTAAAAAATATTTGAAAATAATATTTCTAACTATGTAGCCATAAAATGTGTACTAAAAAGAATAAAAAAGATAATATTCAAAAACGGTGGGAGTAGTGTGGTACAGTATTATGGTGTACTTAAACTCACTATCCCGAACATCAATACAATTCAATCGATATCTAGCTGTTAAGTAAATATCTCGTAAACTAGTAATTCCTTAATCATATTTCTCCGTTATGTTGTTTAGAAGGCCTCCCTATTAGCTATTTGCATAGACATCTGATAAAACTGAAACTCCTAAGGGGTCGTTTGGTTCGAAGAGTGGTATCGGGTTGGAATGAGGAATCGGGTTAAGCTGATATGGGTTTGAGGTATCATATATGATATCATGTGTTTGGTTGAGTGCTGGAATCAATATATGCAATTTTTGTAAAAAATAAGTTATTAATTTATATTAATTGAAAAAATTAATAAAATTATTATTGTTATATATTTTTGCATCATTGATTTAATTTTGTATAAAACATTAATATTTGATTACTTAAATAGAGACAAAAAAATCAAAAATGAATGGATACTCATACCTCCATCTCATACCCACCTCCCCACCTAGGTATCAAAAACTCATACCTTGGGGGTTTAAGGTATGGGTTTGAGATTATATTTTTACCAACCAAACACCAGGTATGGGTTTGGAATGAACAAACCCCATACCTGATTCCACATGCCCATGAACCAAACGACCCCTAATTGTTTTTATAGCTAAATTTTATATATTGTCCACAAATTGTGGAGGAAAGAAAAGACTGATAATCAAGCAAATTGCTACGTAAACGACTTGCTAGTCATTGGTCAAAACACGAGCTTCATATTTGCTAGGCAATTCTGGAAGCAACTTCTTCTAATCCTTCCCCGTCGCATTCATTTTAAAGTAAACGAGATAGACACTTGTCTATACAACGGCCACATAATTATCTGATTTTTCTTTCGGGTTATGTTTATAACAAAGCAAGAAGCTACAATTAATTGAATAAGATATGAATACGAAAAATTAATTGTCAACTCAATATCAGAATTAGTTGTCTAACTTATGTTCTCTAGATTATTTTTCGGGTCCATTATTGATAATATGTTATCAACAATACTAATGGTCTGATAATTGGATAATAAAAATGACTAAGATTTATCTTCTCATATCTTGGATTCCATTGTGCCTCAATTCGAGAATGTCTAGGAACACATGCTCAATTGTAAGGGTATAGTCTATATTAATCAAAAAGATAATCTAATAACTTAAGTTTATATGAAAATTTTAAAAATATATAAATTATATAAATAACATTATAATCCAATTTTAATATAATTTCTTGAGCTTCAAAACCGTATCATTTGTTAGAATAATATACGATCGTTTTTGGTTCATCTAACACGTCGTCATTTAATTATAAACATGATGACAATGTTATTTTCTAAATATGGAGGTAATCTACTCTCGATACACAAATGAGTTTCGAAATGAAAGGTAATGTTTGATAATATATAGAGGTAATTGCATATCGCACCCCCTAAGTATCGTTCAAAAACGATAGAGTACCGATACTTTAAGAAACTCAACTCGCACCCCTTATCTTTACTTCTCAAAACCGATATGCACCCCCTGCCGTTAACTTCCGTTAACTCAGTCCACTCCGTTAAGTCAGTATATATATAATTGCAATTCGGACCCCCTAACTTACGTTCAAAAACGATATTGTATCCATATTTTTGAAAACTCGAATCGCACCACCTATTTTTACATCTCAGGAACGATACGCACCCCCTCCATTAAATTCCGCTACCTTCCGCTAAAATTCTCCCCCGTCTCAATTTACTCCCTTTTGCTTTTTGAGGAGTTAAATTGACTAATTTTTTACCAACTAGTTGAAAATATGTATTTATAATTTTAGAAAATAAAAATTTACATATTAAAATAGACTAGATACCTCTATTAAAACAGGCTAGAAAGTATATTTTAATATGTAACTTTCTATTTCCTAAAATAATAAATAAATATTTTTTTAATAGTTGGTCAAAAATTAGTCAATTTGACAAGGGACATGTAAATTGAGACGGAGGAATATTTTAACGGAAGGTAACGGAATTCAACGGAGGAGATGCGTATCGTTGTAAAGATAGGTGGTGAGATTTGTGTTTCCAAAAGTACAGGTATAATATCGTTTTTGAACGTAAGTTAGGTATAATGTGCTTTTTATATAAGTCTCTTGTCGTTTAATCAAAAAGTAAATCTAGCCTATTTTAATAGAGGTAAATAGTAGGGGGTCCGAATTGCAATTACCTCTATTATTTGTAAAATTCGGACCCTCTATTATTTGCGAAAACAAATAGACTAGATTTACTTTTTGATGATATTTTTTTTAAATTTTTGTTTAATTAAGTTATCCCCAAATCAAAATGATTTTACATATTGAATGATTTTAAATTTTTAGTGACATGTGTATTAGGTCCTTAAAATATACACTATTTTAAATATAAAAAATAAATATCATGTGATATTTATTATAAATAATACATAAATTTATCTATTGGTTAAAATATATAAATTTTATTTATTTTGTTTGGAAAAATTGATCAAAAAAATTTAAAAAAATATCATCAAAAATTAAATCTAGACTATTTTAATATGTAACTTTCTATTTTCTAAAATAATAAATACATATTTTCAAATAGTTAGTAAAAAATTAGTCAATTTAACTCTTCAAAAAGCAAAAGGGACATGTAAATTGAGACGGGGGAGAATTTTAACGAAGGTAGCGGAATTTAACGGAGGGGGTGCGTATCGTTCCTGAGATGTAAAAATAGGTGGTGCGATTCGAGTTTTCAAAAATATGGATACCATATCGTTTTTGAACGTAAGTTAGGGGGTCCGAATTGCAATTATATATATACTGACTTAACGGAGTACACTGAGTTAACGGAAGTTAACGGCAGGGGGTGCATCTCGGTTTTGAGAAGTAAAGTTAAGGGGTGCGAGTTGAGTTTCTTAAAGTATCGGTACTCTATCGTTTTTGAACGATACTTAGGGGGTGTGATATGCAATTACCTCTAATATATAATTCTCATTTCTTCCTCCTAACTTCTTGATATTTTGAAAAATACTGTATTAGGAGAAAGTTTTATCTCGAAAAATCACACTATTTTACTGAAAAAACAAGATCATTTTCTGTCTTGTTATCCGAGCATGTTCCTTTTCTATTCATATTAAAGGATATCCACCTAATTTCAACACAATTTCATTCTTCCCTATCTGAATGAACGTTAATCTTTCTTATACTGGTCAATTGTCACTGTAGAGAGAGGAATATTAATCCAAAAAGTCATAAATAACGTACACATTTCTAATTTCTCTAGTTTTTCTACTACTAGTCAACAAATTCGGCTTAAAATCCAAACGAAATCTAATCCTTAATCATGATCGTATCCCATACTTGCCAAAACAAATACTTATCCTCTCATTAGAACAAACTTATCCACACATGCATGTGCGAAGCTAACGGTTGAATCAGCCTAATTTCAAATGTCATTATCAACATAGTAAAAGATAAAATTCGGTGAGAAATTGACAAAGATCTTGTCTCCCAAAATTATTTTCTCAACTATAATCAAGCTCGTGTCCAACATTTTTTTTATCATAAGTGGTCTCATTACGGCAAACAAGTCAAGTTGGTTTAACATCGGGAGGAATTTGAGCTATTTGAGAATGAATTGAGTATTTGAGTTATTTATAAAGTAACTTTTAATGAGCTAATTACAATTTAACTTCAGAAATCGTGATATAAATTACGGTTTAATATAAGTAAATGCAAGAATGCGTCATAAAAAACGAGTCAAAAAATATTATTAAAATTTGTGTATACTAAATTTTAATGAAATCAATATTAATAAAACTCGATTCTATACAATTTTTTATCGGATATAATTTATCATTTGAACTCGAGTTTGATAACGAACGGCCGATCAAATAAATTTCTTAATTTATAATAAAATTATAAGAATTACCTAGAAGCTATACTCCCTGTGTGTCATTCAAATTTTTTTACGTTCTTTTAACAGTTCGATACGCACTTACATACTCCGATAATCATTTTTCTGTAACTTAGGTTTAAAAATAATTCTAATAAAAATTCATCAATTCAACATATAATTTTTTATTTACAAAATAAAAAATTAAAAAAAATTATAATACTATGTTTTCTAAGAGCGTTAATGTATGTGTCGGTTTCTCGTCCAATAATCTATACAACTCAGACGAACGGGGAGAGTGAATATTACGAGCCCATATTTCCACCAATAATTCGAAAATACAATTCAAACTAAAGTCGGCGCGTCGGCTAATATTCACAACATTTTTAGCGTTTTAATTTTCTTCTACCGTCGAATTATTCCAACAAAATAGCTGACAATTTTGTAAAATCTTTCATTACCTAACGGATCGGTGCCAAAATGTCAACATCGTTTGTCTATCTACTTCAATCCAAACAAGGTGCAAGTTAACGAACTCAACTTTAACTTATCGCAAGATCTACGCCATATCGAGGATCTTACCGAATATGCATGCACATAAATATTAAGTAATGGATTATAACCTAATATGGTAAGATTGATTGAACTTTGTATTGCAAATGTTTGGTCCAATCACTACTACCAAAACAACAATATATTAAGATTTTGTAGATCTAAGATACATTGTCCTTGTTGTTATTGTTATTATGGGCCTTATCCTGAATGCCATCTTATCGTAAAGTGAAGTAATAAATAAATTGCTAATTTAGTAAAGAAAAAGAAGAAGATAAATGATTATAAAATTGAATATCATTTTGGCAATTTGGTATCGTATATCTTTGTATAAATATAAACGATTTTTCTACTGTGTGCCCATTAGCACATGCTAAACATTAAAAATCATGAGTTTGAGTCATTTTGATTAGCTCTTACTTGTTAATAATGGTGGACCTCCTTGCATATACAACAACCCTACTGCTCAAAACGATCCAAACACATAAAATGTTGTGGGCACACACTAGACAAACCCAAATATAAATATATGCAACAATTTATGACAATGATGGAATCAAGCGAGCCCGAGAGATCACTAAACTCCGACTAAACTTTAAATATTCAACACAATATACAGCGAAAACTAAAAAAATGTTGTTTTTTTAAACAAAATATATGTTTTTTTAAAAATACAAGTTTTTTAATTTAGAGTTATATACTTATATGGATGATATATTCGCTGAATTATTATATTTCTCATAATTGAAACGAGCCTTTTTATAGATGTATATATATATATGTGTGTATTTATATATAGAAAAGCATATAAACTGTTTAATCAATATTTATTTTTATTGAATAAAAGAATGCTAGAAAATATTCAGAAAAAATAAAGAAAAAAAAAGATGCCAAACACTCCTTCATCCACATACACTTTCAAGCATAAACATACAATGCAAAGTATCAAGTAGCTGATTCTTTTTTTTTTTTTTTGCTAAATTCAAGTAGCTGATTCTTGAAAGGCAAGTTTGGAACATTCCACCGTTTATTCCTCAAGAAGAAGTTTGCATATGAAACAAGGTTGAATTATCTAAACAGGAGTTGCATACAAGGAAAATTATGCAATTTTTTCAAGAAAACAAAATTAATATTGATTTTACGTTGGCATCAGTCAACAAATAAATCGATCTACAAGAAGGAAAATTCTAATTTCATTTGCTAGTATTTAACAATTTATAGATAGATCTGTCTCCAACCAGCGTCTGTTGCAACAATTCACGTATGGACTTTATTCTAGAATTTTAAATTTTTCATGGTATTTTATTTCATCAACAATTTCTTTATCAAATATCATCTCATTTATATAACTTTTAAGATAATTATCATATTATAATATTTTAGATTTAGTCGAAAAAAAAAGAAAACAAATTTACGAAAATGGAATATTTTGAAGATAAGGGTATTCATGTGTCTGGATTAGGGTACATGTCACGGCAGTTCTCACTGGCATGCCTATAGGCATGTATTTTACAAAAAGGCATGCCCAAATGGCATGCCATTTTCCATTAAATATAGCAAAAACTGCTGCATCATTACAGGATTGATACTAAAGTGCACTTACAAATATAACAAAAGTTAGTAAATATTAAGAACCGAACTTAGTACAATACTAACTTATATTAGTAGTTTATCTAATATTTAACTATGAAGTTGGACTATATTTAAAATTTTCAATATTTATAAGATATAATATTTATATAAATTTTATTATTTATATAAAAAATTAGTAAAAAAGCATACCAAATGGACAAAAGGCATGCCTAGGGCATGCCCAATCTGGCATGCCCGTGCCGCTTTGACATGAACCCTAGTGTGGATGGGGGAAGCCCAACTCTCGAGTCTCGAGGCCCCTTTCGTTTCAACGAAGTTGCCTGGAAGTGCGGCATTGAGATAAATATGGGCCCGCATTTTAACCCTATCCATATATCCACTACTCTCACGTGTCTGGCACGTGGCCACCTTCCCAGATTTTTATTATTTGAAGTAAAGATATCTACTCCTTTAGAAAGTTCAGTGCTTCTAGACATGATGACTCTGGTCTCTGAGCCCGAAAGTAAGGTGGGTCGGGTCGGATTCTAATTTTTAAGATTAAAATAATAGGAATAATTTGGTTTTGTCCGATGTTCTTTCTTTCTTTTTTTTATATGACTAAGGATATTTATTGGTATTTGTTCTATATTAAATTCAAATATTTGATATAAGTGAGAATCAAATCGAATCCCAAATTTTGAGGACAACAAACAGATAGCTTTATCGTAAGTATTTTCGATATGTTTTTTGATATATTAATCACTAAACACACTAAATTAAAAATTCCTCAACAATAAGAATTCTTAGAGCGTTTCCCCCTTTGTAATTTCTTTTCTTTTCGTGTAATTTCGATCTATTTTTTCTAGACAATTGATATAAAAATCAATTGACATGATCGAGTACTTAAATAAATCTTACATGTCAATCTTAATCGAGTACTAGACCAATTACTTGAATTACTTGAATATTAAAAATGAGTGTTGGAAATTCAATCTGAAGATGCAACCGAGTTTTCGATTTTCATATACTCGATTTTATTATAACAAGATCACCATATTAAGAATAATAAACTCAATGTGCGAGGCATAAAAAATAGGATGAATTTTATAAGGTATATCCGTTAATATGCCCGTTAGAATAATTAGAATAATTTTAAATAATCAAATGTTGTAATCATCCGACTTCGAGATGAGAATTTTAATTGTAATCACCATCATTTATTCACAGCTGGTATACGAGGAAAACGGCTAGAGTTTGGAGACCGATATGTAAAATATCACGGCCTTACAATCCTCCAAAATTGCATACGTCGAAGATAATTATATGCGAATCAATATTTTCAATACCATATCTAAAGGGCCCGAAAAATGAAAGTGACCACGACGTGTATTTTTATTTGTGAACCCGATTTGTTGCGAAGTCTATTTCTTAATATAAATCCATTATTTTAAGGAGGCCAAAAGAAGGCCTTTTTTGCTTTAAAAATCTGTTGTCGACTTTAAGATTGTAATAATCTAAATGCGTTTGTTGGTTTTGGTTGGCATGGGGATTGACTAATTAGCACTAAGCTTGAGATAATTACAAATCATATATGGGTTTTGTAAGGTCGTGTTGCATTAACAAAGTGGTTTACATTATGGATGTGTAGTGTTGGTGCTTGATGGTCTTATTATAATAATAAAAAAAAAACATTTTTAATATAGACAAAAAGGAAAGATATATAAAAATCCACAAATATTAAAATATTTGAAACGGAAAAAAATTATTTTCTTTTTGTTAAATAGATATGAATGCTCTCGTTAGTGAGAGGTTAACCAATCCTATTTCTTATTTTGCTAAGATCCTGAAATACACAAAATGTCTCGGAATAAATGAGACATCTTACTATTCTAAAATATTGTAAATGTTTCGGAACAAGTGAGACCGTGAATTTTGATTTCGTTTCATGAGTCTGAAATATAGATTAATATAATTTTTTTCAAAACTTATAAATAAATTGAATAAGCCGCCTCAATATAATTTGGATCCCGATTTCAAAATTATAATCTTGTTCATGTATACGACATATAATTAAGTCAAATATTATAATATTTGAATCTAAAAACATAATAAAATTTAATAAATCAATCGGCAAGTAGACTCAAATGAGTCCAAAGTATGAAGCCAAAACAACGAATGTTGGCAATGGGAGGGGGAGGCTGACCAGCTGATAAGAGACAGCTGCCGGCCAGCTGTGGAGGAGGAGACAGCAGCATCCTAATTTTACCCCCGACACGACATTCTTAATTATCCCGGAACTCGATAACATACGTATGTTAGTAACATAATTAATTTGAAATTTTTTATTTATATACGAATTTGTTATAATATTATTTAGCTGAAAAACTATGTTATTCATAAATTTAAACATTCGGCGTTTGCGAGATTTTTCCATCAAAATATATGCCGGTATTATTCGTATGTCCGGGAGGAGCTGGCATTGCGGTAATCTCTTTTATCCAGTTTTATTACAGCTCACTTTATATAGAAAGCAGTATAGTACTACTGCTCATAAATCACACCTGCATACATATTACAGCTGTTGTTTTGACGCGTATGTTTTTTCTCCTGTCATTTACTTTCCGCAGGTTGCCTCCAAATTATGTACTCCCTTTATACTTTCTAATTTATTTGACGTTTTAATTTTTTACATATTTTTATTGTTTTGACGTGATAATAAAAATATAATTATAAAGTTTTCATTTCTGAATCAAAATTTTAATTTGTATAAAAAAATAAAAAATACTAATTTTCATTATCCAATCAACCCAACTAAAAATATGTGCGATATGCCAACAACCAAAATATCAAATAAAATAAATATAAGGAGTAGTAATATGTGTTGTTTACAGGTATTTAAAAGTGTTAAAAAGTTATATCTAATATTAAATAGAATTATATGCATTAAATCGAATTTAATTCAAGATGAAGTTATCAATCCAAACTTACATATTAATCCGAGGTTCCAACCGATTTAAACTCACCAAATTTTCGTCCAACTAAATTTCATATTTCGAAATTATAATTTCTTAGGATCAAATATAAACTTAAATATCAAATTTATACACGTATTGCGTGGGGAGCATAGTGTTGAAACATGCAACATCAAAATGCGATAATGCATTAAAAAACTAGGTATTATTACGAGTATTTTATGAAATTTGGATAAGAATACAGCTTGTAGTTGCAGCATGAAATTTCTTCAAAAAGCTGACACTGCCTTATCCGTCTCATTTATTTTACTCCCAGTCTTCCATCCTATTACACGTATGTACGCCACGCTTTCGAACTCAGGATAACTTAATTTACTTTATACAATTAAATTGGTATATTAGGAGGGTGTGGAATTAAGCTTTATATCAACATTTTATGGTCCTATATATTTGACAATGTGATGACTTAACTATTTTTTTCTAAAAATATTACATATTTAATATTATTTTTAATTTTAACTTTTTTGCCATCTCAATCTTAATATGAATCATTCTATAATTCTGTCATAAAAACATGTTGTGTTTGGTTGGGGAGAATGGAATGAGTAAAATTACTTGAAACTCATAGAGATAGGAGGGAGGTTTCGAAATAAATTTAAGTGAGTGCAAAATTGCTATGATGAGATTTGAGAAAAAAATTAGAGATAGGAGAAAATGGAGCATTCCATCTCAAATTGAAGATATGATCTCTAGCACATAATGGGGGTGTTTGTTTACACCTTTTAAGCCAAACTTCTGATTTATAAGTTAGAAGCACTTACTTCTACTGTTTGTGTAAAAAGTCAAGAAGCACTTATAAAAAGTTAGGAATGCTAGCTTTTGTTTCAGGACTTCTACTTATTTCCCAAACACTTTAATCACTTATAAGTCTTAACTTGCTTCTAACTTCTACTCTACTTTTTTATTTTAAGCAAGAAACACTTATTTTAAGTTCACCCAAACGGCCCCAATGTAAGGAATTGAGTGGAGAAAAGAATGAAATTTGTTAACAATTGCACATAATATAGTTCATTTTTCATTGCATTGCTTCCGGAATCATTCACTCTAACCAAACACACATTCCTCCCAGAAGGTTTCATGGATAATCGACAATATTTTGAATTTTTGATAATTCAGTATATCTGAAAGGATTATATTTAATTTTTTTATCTTATAATAAACAAGAATTCTTATTTCCCATCTCTAAAATACATCTTTATTTAGAAATTCAAATATAGAGTATATATGCAGTATGTATATACATGTACATACAAATACTATAGATAAGACTTCACTTCCTGTCTCTCTCTTACAAAAGTAACCCTCCTCTCTCCACAAGTCTGTCTCTCTCTCTCTAACTATATAGTCATATTGGTTCTTTATAGTTTACCCACATTCACATTGTCTCCCTCATTTTTTTTCAGCAGCACCCACATAAAAAGCTTTCATTTTTATCTTCTCTTCCTCAAGACTTGCCTTTTTTTTTTGCATTTTCAGATTGTTTCAAGGCTATCTCTGGTGAGTTAGCTGTAAAGATCATTGCTTTATCTGATCTAATATTATGTTTTCCCTTAATTTTGAATTCTTTTTTTTCATACTGAGATACCCAAGTGGCCAAGTTGAATTCTTGATTATATATATCTAATTTGCTTAATTTGTTTTGTTTGTTTTTTCAGGAAATTGGTGATTTTAGCTTTCTGGGGAGTTTAAGGTTTTGGGCTGGTCTGATTTCTTGTTATTTTGGTTTATTTTATTTTGTGATATTCATATGTGTACTTGTTGTTGTGCTTAATCTTGTTTTTGATCATTTGTATGCTTATTTATGATTTCCCATATGTTTGTGATTATAGTTATGTAGTAATTTGTGGAGATAATTGAAGGGACGAATGGGACTTTTTAGGGCATGGTCTTAGATGTGGATGAAGTTCTTGACAGTTGTTTTTGGTCACTTGACATGTTTTTTAATGTATAGATATTTTTAAGTACATACGGAGGCCCTGGTGGAGAGGTAAAGATGTAACTTTAGACCTCTTTTTGCTCTAGGAAAAGTTTTCGGTTGATGTTTATTAGTTGCGGAGTTAATTATGGTCTATAGTGTATTTGTTTGGTTAACAAAGATGCTCAGTGTCAAGCTATGTGTAGGATGCAATTTGGTGAAAAAATTCTAGTTTTCTCTTCATTAATTTGTTAGTGGTCTGCATGTTTTATGTCTCAGTTTCGATATCCATTACTCACATATTTATTTCCTGTTCCTTATGTTCATTTTCCCTAAACTTTTGCTTGAATTTGCAAGTCTAGTCACTTGATTTCAAGTTTGTGTTTGTATGATGTTGTCCTTATTCCAATATTGTTTTAAAGAAGACCAGCTAATTAGGCTATACATTAGTCATATGAACAAACTGACATGTCCCCATTATCCTGTTGCTTCCTTGTATTAGTCAATTAATATTTGTGGCCTCTTCTGGTTTGAACTTGCTCTCTTCTATGTATGTACCACAGTTGCTTAGTGACATGATTATTAACATATGTGTAGCTGAGAGCTTTTGTATCTTACATTTTTATTAGCTATCTTGTCTTCTTTCCCACACTTTGTCTTCAGTGCCCGACTCCCTTATAGTCATCAATGATTGATGAAGCGTTTTCTGTGAGTACCTTTAGTTTGTTTTTTTCCTTTTAAATTTTTGCTAATATGAATATATGATGGCTGACTGGCCCTAAAGTTTTACTTTATGTTTCTGAACAACAATATCATAAAATGGGTTGCAATAAGGTGCCCTCATATAGCTTTAGCCTTTAGGGGATTTGGAATGAGTACTATAAGCTGGCTTGATGACCTTCTTGCTAGACTTCCTGAGCTGACGGCTAGCACTAATTCCATATAGTTAAAACTCAATACATCACAACATGTATGTAAATTACCTTATGCAAACATATATTCGCATTGTGGGTTTGATGTTTGGAGAGATTTGTCTGACTTCTATTCTTTTGAAATTCAACATTATCTAATATTCTGTAATAATGTGGACTAAGTATATGAAATGCTCAACTTTGTGATTCCTCTGTCTGTATAATCTTACAGGAACATTGGATCTTAATTTTCCCTGAGTAAAGACTGGTTCTAATTCTGCTAGTTAACTACAAAAACCCTTCTTACAAATTATGGACTCAAGATCACGTGTGAACTTTGCTAGTTTGGCTTCTGGGAACCTACTGGATATTCCTCAAATTCCAAGCCCTAGAGCTCTTCCAAAGGTGATGACTACTCCTGGGGTTATACCTGATGTAGATGGTTGTGGATTTAATGATGCAGAATCAGATAGCGGTACTTCTTCCAGTGAGAGAAAAATAATTGTAACAAATATGCTGCCCATTCATGCACAGAAGGATTCAGAAACAAACAAATGGGTTTTCACTAGAGACGAGGACTCGTTGTATTTGCAGTTAACTGATGGGTTTTCTCCAGAAACTGAAGTTATTTATGTGGGGTCCCTAAAAGTTGAAGTAGATGCCAACGAACAGGATGAAGTTGCACAACAACTGATGGACAATTTCAAATGTGTGCCGACTTTTCTTCCGCATGATCTGCAGAAGAAATTCTATCATGGTTTCTGCAAGCAACAGCTATGGCCTCTGTTTCATTACATGCTTCCTATGTCCCCAGACCACGGTGAGAGGTTCGATCGTACGCTCTGGAAGGCCTATGTCTCTGCAAATAAAATATATGCCGATAAGATTATGGAAGTTGTGAATCCCGAAGATGATTATATTTGGGTTCACGATTATCACCTGATGGTTCTCCCTACGTTCTTGAGGAAGCACTTCAACAGAATCAAGCTTGGATTCTTTCTGCACAGTCCATTCCCTTCATCTGAGATATATCGCACACTCCCTGTTAGAAATGAGATTTTAAGAGGACTGCTCAATTGTGATCTAATTGGGTTCCATACATTTGATTATGCTCGTCACTTCCTTTCGTGCTGCAGTAGAATGCTGGGCCTGTATTATGAATCTAAAAGAGGGCACATTGGACTTGATTACTCTGGTCGCACTGTATACATCAAAATTCTACCTGTAGGAATCCATTTGGGTAGACTTGAGTCTGTATTAAGCCTTTCCTCCACACGTACCAAATTTAAAGAAATTCAAGAGAAATTTAAGGGGAAAAAGGTTATTCTTGGCGTTGATGACATGGACATATTTAAGGGCATCAGTCTTAAATTGTTAGCCTTTGAACAGCTCTTGCAGCAGCATCAGGACTTGCAGGGGAATTTAGTTCTGATCCAGATCGTAAATCCTGCCAGAAGCTCAGGAAAGGATGTCCAGGAAGTAAAACGCGAGACATATTCAACTGCTACTAGAATAAATGAAGTGTATGGTTCTCCTGACTATGAGCCAGTAATTCTCATTGATCGTCATGTTGCTCGTTATGAGAAGAGTGCGTACTATGCCATGGCAGAATGTTGCATTGTGAATGCTGTTAGGGATGGGATGAACCTAGTACCTTACAAGTATATTATTTGTAGGAATGGTTCTGCGGATTTAGATGAAGCCAAGGGTATTGAAAAGGATTCTCCTCGGACGAGCATGCTTGTTGTTTCTGAATTTATAGGCTGCTCGCCATCTTTAAGTGGAGCAATCAGGGTTAATCCATGGGATATTGATTCAGTTGCGGAGGCTATGTATACTGCTATAACTATGCCTGATTCTGAGAGGCAAATGAGACATGAAAAACACTATCGGTATGTTAGCTCCCATGATGTGGCTTATTGGGCTCGAAGCTTTCTGCAAGATCTGGAGAGAGCTTGTAAAGATCATTATAGTAAGCGCTGCTGGGGCATTGGATTTGGCCTAGGTTTTAGAGTGGTTTCTCTTTCCCCAAGTTTCAGAAAGTTGTCTATTGATTATATTGTCCCACCATATAAAAGGTCTAGTAGGAGGGCAATATTTTTGGACTATGATGGTACCGTTGTTCCTCAATCATCTCTTAGTAAAAGGCCCACCCCTGAAGTTGTTTATGCTATCAATACTCTTTGCAATGATCCCAACAACACAGTATTTATTGTTAGTGGAAGGGGTAAAAGTTCCTTGAGTGAGTGGCTCGCTCCATGCGAAGGGCTAGGAATAGCTGCTGAACATGGGTACTTCATAAGGTATTTTTCTTAGACAGCCTTTCACTTGTGCTTTTTGATATTTTGAAGCTTCATGAGGGTCATTTTTATCTTATACACAATTTTTCCATATTAATATCATGCAGGTGGAACAAGATTTCAGACTGGGAACGCAGTCCCTTGGCCATAGATCTTGAGTGGAAGGAAATTGTGGAACCTATCATGAAACTGTATACGGAATCAACCGATGGCTCCTACGTAGAAACTAAAGAGAGTGCTCTGGTGTGGCATCATCAAGATGCAGATCCGGACTTTGGATCTTGCCAAGCAAAAGAATTGTTGGATCATTTGGAGAAGGTCCTTGCGAATGAACCTGCAGTTGTTAAAAGAGGCCAGTATATTGTCGAAGTTAAGCCACAGGTACAAAGTCTCTCTTTTACTATCTATATACAGTATATGCAATATGTAATACTCATATCTGTCTCTTTAGCGAAGAAGTGTCCGGCATTAACACTAATACAATTACAACAAAGATAACAGAAAATAGAACTAAAAGTTATAGCATGGGCTAAAACCTTTAATAAGACTATAAGAGGGTAAAAATGTGAGAGAACAGCGAATTATATCAGAAAGCATACAATACTCTTGAATCGAATCACATGGCATAACTTCACACTAATATACTCTAACAAAATGCAGGGCATAAGCAAAGGGTTGGTTGCGGAGAAGGTTCTGTCAACTATGGTCAGTAGTGGAATGCCTCCAGATTTTGTCGTGTGTGTTGGAGATGACAAATCAGATGAGGATATGTTTGAGAGCATCTTAAGCACAGTTTCATCTCCATCCATCCCTGCTCCAGAGGTCTTTGCCTGTACTGTTGGGAGAAAGCCAAGCAAGGCCCGGTTTTATCTTGATGATAGTGTTGAAGTCGTGAAGCTGCTTCAAGGCCTTGCTAATGCGTCAAATCCAAAGCCCAGATCTTCACATGTCAAAGTTTCTTTCGACAATTTCATCTGAGGTAGACAACTCTGATGCTGCTTGTACATTGTTTTGGACCTTTGGTGTAGAGAAAGTCTTTTGGGCATCAAATCTTAACTTATACAACTAATGCTCGACGGGGATCAAAAAACCAAACTGGCATCACGACATCTTTGAAGCAAATTGCATTACTGTCTCACTGAATATAAAGTCTGCTGATTCTGAAGATAGATACCTAGGGTTTCTGATTGGAAGTCACCATTTCAGTATTTCACTGTATAGGCACACTTTGTTTCAGTATAGATGTATAATTTGCTGTCAACAAAGACTTCTGTATGGAACCATTCTAATTCTTAACCATATAATTTTTTCATATGACCACAGTTTTTTGAAAACAGCACACCAATCATTTTGGTCAGTATCTAATCTGATCCTTTCACACACACAGATGAAAACATAATAATTCAAGAACTCCATTATTGGATTCTGTCATTCTGGATGGGCAGCAATGTAGTTCAAGAACCTCAACTTTAAGAAGCCTAGGCCATTACCATTGTTGGAGTATTATTGTGTTTTCTTGGGGGACACCTAGGGACCAGGGTATAGCCAACAGTTCACAGGTTGGTTGGTTTGTTTATCAGTGTAAGCCTGGAATAATTTGACTGCCATTGGCAGGTTTCTACTCATTTTCACAAAACTAATGCACTCTCAGCTTAGATACTAAAAAATAATCATGCTAAACATGCTGACAGATTGTTTTAGTAAAAAAACCGTTTATATAAATATCCGTCTTACAACAATACAAATATGATCATACAACTTTAATATATCCAAAGACGGTTTCCGTAAAATATCGTTTTAATCATAAATACCCGTCATACATAGATAGTGTTAGATACATATTGAAAATAATCACATAATTTAGTCGTATAAAAAAACTGTTTCTGTAAATACCCGATTCTACGTTACAGTAAATAATCATACAATCTTACATATACAACAAATTTAATTCAAGAGAAACTCAATGTTTTGGCCTTTATCACCAAAACAAACTTTATGAAATTCTCTACACACCAACCAAAACAAAGCATACAATATACAACTAACAACATGTACACACTATACAGATCATTGAGTAGCTCACTGCTTCACTACTAAAACCACTGGACTCTGGTGTAACTTGGCCCCCTCTATTTTTTTTTTCTTTGTCTCTTTCATTCTTTTCTATCTCTCCGAACTTTTCTCTTTAAAAAAATATACCCACTACAACTTTCTTGAAAAAAAAATCTAACAAAGGCCACACTCTTCACTACACTTTCTTCTCCTCATTTTTCACAGCACACTAGGGTTTCTTATGCAAAGTTTGAATCCTTTTCATTTCTGAGTTATTTTTTGTGCTTTCTTCAATAGTTATGGCTCAGGTCAAGAATGTGATTGTTTTTGCTCTGACCCTTTTGGTTCTTTTTTCTGGGTCTTGTGCAGCTTCTTCAGCTACTTCACCTGCAAGTGAGTGTACTTACACATGTTTAATGTTATGTTTATGTAATTATAAAGATTTAATTTTAGATCTGATTTGAGCTTTTTATCTTGATGTTAATGTTGGTATGTTTGTAAAATGTGTTGTAATTGCAGAGATTGTAAATGGGCTAGTTTCAAATGCTATGTCTATTGTAATGAAATGGCTGTTATCACTCAAAACTACAACAAAAACAGGTTTAGCCCTTTGATTCTTTTGTGTTTTTTTTTTTAGTTTTTTTTGGTGTATGTGTATATAAATGAAAATGTTGAGTAGTTGGGATTGTGTACTCATATGTGTTCAGCAATGACTGGCCGTCCTATGATGAGGTTTGAGAGTGGATACACTGTTGAGACAGTTTTCGATGGAAGTAAGCTTGGAATTGAGCCTTATAGTGTCGAGGTTTCTTCTAGTGGAGACCTTCTGGTTCTGGATTCTGCTAATAGCAATCTTTACAAGATCTCCTCCTCTTTGTCTCAATGTAAGTCACTTTAATCTTGATTCTTAGGTGATTAATTATGTTTATTTTCAAATTTTTAAAAGCATCTGATCTGATTGGTGGGTTTATGTCAGTTTAGATTTTCTGATAATGACAGTGTTCGGAAGCTTATTAGTTTTCGATGTCTTGTCCATAAGCTTAGACATATATAGACTGTAAGGTGTTTCGAGTTGGGGGTTGTCAATTTGGCAGCTTACTATAATATTTTGTTTTTTAGCTAAAGTCCTTTCTCACAGTCTTACTCATTTATGCCCTTACTAACAATGGTCTGGAGGTATGGAGTGCTTATATATTTACTTCAAATGAAGTACAACCTTTTACTGGCTTTGGTGCCAATGTTTGAACTGTTTGCCAGAGTGCATCGTCATTGAATTGAAGTTTCTTTGACTTTTTTTACTCTTAATCGTAACTCTGACAGTGTATCTGGGTTATTCTGCAGTTACCAGACCAAAACTTATTGCTGGATCTGCTGATGGATACTATGGACATATAGACGGGAAACCTAGAGAAGCAAGGATGAACCATCCAAAGGGAATTACTGTCGATGACAGAGGAAATATATATGTTGCAGACACTGCAAACACTGCAATACGGAAGATAAGTGATGCAGGTATCTCTTCATATTTTAATTTGTGCAAACAGATTTGAATTTATGTATGAATGGGAGGTTGTTTTTTGCCACTTGGACCTGGACCATGCCTACCGTTTACAAACTGTATAAGATCACTATGTCTAGAGTGGAGTCGTTAGGATTTACTAGTGATCACAGTTGTGAATGTTTAAATTTTTTAATATTTGATCTGATTGATGCAGGAGTTACAACAATAGCTGGAGGCAAATCGGGTAAAGGAGGGGGACATGTTGATGGA
Source organism: Daucus carota subsp. sativus (assembly GCF_001625215.2). Classification (NCBI taxonomy): domain Eukaryota; kingdom Viridiplantae; phylum Streptophyta; class Magnoliopsida; order Apiales; family Apiaceae; genus Daucus; species Daucus carota. Next base: position 32,297,300 of record NC_030388.2, on the reverse strand, counting down.
CGGAGCGAAGATGCAAAATTTTCAAGTGATTTTGATGTAGTGTACCTTGGAAGCAGTTGCTCCCTCCTTGTAATTGACAGAGGATACAAGGCAATCCGTGAAATTCAACTTCCTTTTGATGATTGCGCTTATAATTATGACAGTGGTTTCCCTCTCGGTATACTAATATCTTCAGTTCCCTTGCATTTCCATAGTAGATATGATATGGAGAATACTTTAAAGACATGTAAAACCTCTCTATACAGGAATTGCTGTGCTATTAGCAGCAGGCTTCTTCGGTTACATGCTGGCATTATTACAACGCAGGGTTAACTCAATTGTATCATCTCAAAATGTGAGTTTAAATGATTTCTTAAATATAAACCTAGAATACTTGTGGTCTTTACCTAAAATGTCTATATAATCAATTGGATCATCGTCATGCAGATGTTACATTAGATTTCCTATTAATTTGAAAAACTGAGTTTTTCGTTATATGTGCTTAATCTTGCAGGATCAGAGAACAACGGAAACTATCCATACTTCTGGTCCATACCAAAAACCTCTGAAGTCATCAGTTAGGCCACCATTGATTCCAAATGAAGATGAACAAGAGAAACCAGAAGAAGGATTTATTGGGTCTCTTGGTAAACTTATATCTAGTACTGGAGAAGCAGCTATGGAAATTTTGGGCGGAATTTTTCCTGGCCTTAGAAAGAAGCACATTAGTGTTCAGTTTCCGGACCAGCAGGAGTTTCAGCAAGAGTACAAGTATTCAAACACTTGGCCAGTGCAGGACAGTTTTGTAGTACCAGCTGAAGACGAGCCGCCCTCAATTGAAACAAGAACTCCTACTCCACGAAAAACATATCCATTCATGTCCCAGGATGTTGAAAAGATGCAACAGTTTCGACAAAGCCGCAAATTTTACAGTGGATTGGATGGAGAACCTCAGCAGCAACAGGCTGTGCAGACACAGAGACATCACCATCGTCATTTCTCATCCATCCCCGAGACCTACTATGAGCAGAGTGCTGAGAAAACAAATGAGATTCTGTTCGGAGCAGTTCAGGAGCAAAACAAGCAACAGGAATCCGTCATAAAGCCTTTGGACTACGGCAATACTACTTATGACCGTCGTGCTACTTCTCGCTCTCGAATTAGTTCCAGGGGTAATTCATACACCAGCTGAGTATATACATTTCTGAAATTTTGATGTTTCAAATTATTCCATCATATAGGAGGCACTACAATATAAACTTAGGGGTCAAGGGTATAGCAGTATAATATATATCATCGGGTGACTGCAGTGATTGTTTGAGATACATGTTCAATCAAGTGTTCAAGGCACAAAGCAAGAATCTATTGTATTTAAGTTTGAAATGTTATACTAAACTCCATTGCTAAGTGGAAATTGTTGAAGAAACTCACTGTTCTTGTTTAGTTGAGCATCAAATATTTTTTTACAGAAAAATAATAATAATTGTTGCAAGATCATGTAAATTCAGCAGTTGATCTTGTCTACTACCATGTGACCAATAATATTGAATATATATTCTTGTACTTTGTGTACACTTGCAGATCTGAGGAGGTTAGCAATTTGCATACAAACATGAGTATAAATAATAATCTGACACAGAAATGTCACATGAGGAAGTACTTAAGTACTAAAGTTGTTCCATATAATACAGAATCCTTAAGAGCTTATGTATAGTAAAATAGTACTAGAGCTAAATTATTGAAGAATGTTTGTTTAGGACATAAATGTCTCACAAACTTTCAAGATCTCAAACATTAACAAATGCAGAAAAGGCAGGAAGGGTGTTTTGAGATTTGAAAGACGTATCCTGATTAGTTCAGGTTTTTTTTTTTTCTTGAAGTAAATTCATATTCGAAGATTATAGGGCCGTAATTTGGGCCGAGCGGGATGAGTGTCGAGCATACGTAATTCAAGTCAAGGTTAAAGCCAGGCGAGCTGGCTTGTTCACTCAATCGAGCCAAAACCTCTATCCAAACTCAACTCGTTTAATTTTATATTTAATTGAGTCTAAATATTTGTCCGGACTCGACTTGTGAAACGTTTAATTTCACGAATTGAGTCGAGTCGACTCATTTGATTAAACATGTACAAAATCTTGTTTGAGCTCGGCTCGAGCCTGGTCAGGTCTTATCAAATAAATTCAAGCTCTTTATTAAACGAATGCGAGCTCGAACTGCACGCGAACAGTCCTATTCGAATTAGAGAAGATTGTGAATTGTGACCAACAATCTGTACAACTATATTTAATAAGAATGGATATCAGCTAAAAATGATTTACTGAGCATGAGCTAAAACTTCAACTGAACTTATATTACTTTGCAGAAATCAACAAACTTATATTATAATGAGACATTTCAAATCACTACATAAAAATATTAGATTCAACATACTGCACATTTAACTATAGTTGATAAAGAAGATCACATTATTACACGATGATAATAATAACAATAAATGTCAGACCAAATCTAACAGCTATCACACGATGATAATAATAACAATAAATGTTAGATCAAATCTAATAGCGTTAGAATCATGTGCTTTGTTTTAAAATTAAAATATATTTTAATAAGACCGTCAAACTTTCACATATGAAATACATCATTTTTATATTGAAGGCCCATTTAAACTACCAGACCAAGTTTAGGCGTCTAACAAACAAATCTTACAAAGTTAACAAAAACTCACACCAAATACTTCAAATCTTATAAAGTTAACAAAGACTTTAATACCTAATATAAGTAATTAGTAACGACCAGTGGAGGAAGGGCCAGACGTTAATACCTAATCTAAGTAATTAGTTATGGCCAGTGGAGGAAGGGTCATCGGCGGAGGAAGGGTTGGGTATATAATAATCTTCGAGGCTAATCGGAATATCACCTGAAAGTAACCTCTTTATCTAATGGACCTTGCAGCACTTCAAGCGGATGGATATCCTTTCGATAAGAGTATAGGCAGTTGAAGAAATGCCCGACTGCAACCCGACAATCTCCCCCTTGACATTTAGTATTACTGCTCCTGAAAATCCCTTGCTCATCGGTAACCCGTGCTAAAAAAATTCCATATCCAGGTCCATGCTGAAAATAAGGGGGTCATATATAATATTTTGTAACGATGATTAATTGGAATAAGCATGGGGAAGAAAATAATATTCATATTATATAATTCTTTACCGTTTCACAACATAATAAGTCATGTTCATTTTGATTAGAATGGTAAATACCAAAATGATAACACAAAAGACAAAAAACATAATATTTATATTATATAATTCTTTACCGTTGCACGGTATTATGTAATTATGTAAAATTAAGGACAAAAATTTAAGAAGGTCGACTGACCCTCTTGCCCCTATAAAGATCCGCCTCTGTCCATGTCATTCATGAAATTATTAGTATTCTTAATGATCGGATTAACAACTGGACCTTCGGTTAAAGCCCATTCATGTGCCTCGAATGTGATCGTGAGCACCGAGTATTTGCGTCACAACCAGAAGCTTTAGCTACCAGAAGCAACATTACATCTGCCTTGCCATCTGAACGTAATATCTTGCACGGATAGGGATCCGTGTCTCCGGAGCCAAATCGCTGTATTAGTCATGGGATGAGCCACAGTTACAATCAACGTTTGGCCGTATTTTTTACCAACAATTGCACCTGTCCAATGTGCAGGTCCAATCCATACTTTCACCGTATCAAACCTAGTCTCAGACCGGGGCCGCGAATGGACTTGACGACATAGTTGATAAAAATGAAAGAAAAATCTAGTTTTTTTTAATGGACATGCACCGCAAAAGAAATGGCATGACCCGACAGCATTTCAAGCGGATGGATATCATTCATTCCATATGCTAGACCACCTAAATCGACTCTTGGGTTATTATTAAGTTGCTCCTGTATCTTGTCAGGACTTTGTCCTGAAGACGAAATTGCCTGAATTCTGAGGTCAAGAGCTTTCTCCTGTGGTTCTTTGCCCATAAGAGTATAGGCAGTTAAAGAAATGTCCGAGTGCAACCCGACAATTTCCCCTTAACATTCAGTATTACTGCTCCTGAAAATCCCTTGCTCATCGGTAACCCGTGCTAAAAAAATTCTATATTCGGGTCCATGCAGAAAATAAGGGGGTCATATATAATATTTTGTAACGATGATTAATTGGAATAAACATGGGGAAAAAATAATATTCATATTATATAATTCTTTACCGTTTCACAACATAATAAGTCATGTTCATTTTGATTAGAATGATAAATACCAAAATGATAACACAAAAGACAAAAAAAATAATGTTCATATTATATAATTTTTTACCGTTGCACGATATTATGTAATTATGTAAAATTAAGGACAAAAATTTAAGGAGGTCGACTGACCCTTTTGCCCCTATCAAGATCCGCCTCTGTCCATGTCATTCATGAAATTATTAGTACTAGCTTATAACCCGTGCAATGCACGGGCGGTTATAATATTTGGTATTTTATCGTATATATTTAAAATTTGACTAATTTTCCTGTGAATTAAATTATAATAGAATAGTGTGATTAAATAAATTTTTTATTTAACAACTGAACAAATTATTAATAGTTAAGTTTGTCAAATAGCTAATTAAAAATTAGGTCGAACATATATATTTTAATGAGAATGTCAAAATATATTTATCTACATGTAATAATTTTAGGAGACCTATAAACCCAGATATAAACCAATCAATCAATCTTTTAATATTTTGTTATTAATAACTGATAATATAGGATAGAACATATTATAAGTTAAAAAGATGCGTGAACCCAAATACCGACCATCATACTAATTTAATTTTTAGTGTTTTGGTTTAATAGATAATAAAAATATATTATAATATGTTATAAATTAAAGATTTCCGTGGGTCGAATACCATCCGCCTCACCAAATCGACCGACCGACTAACCAACTCAACTTTTCTTATTTCGATTTCAATAGTATAATAATATATAGTATATTATAGATTTATAATATTACGTTTAAAGTGAGACCATTAGAGTAATTAAAAATAATGTTAGTGTATTTTGGTTGAAAAATATTATCAGTTATTTATTAACAATTATATATAATAATATTATATTGTTATATATATATATATATATATATATATATATATATATATATATATGTCCACCGTGTTATAGAAACTCGGTTTTTTTAGTTAGAAAAATTAAGAAATATAATGTGTTTTAAGAACATATTATGAGTTAAAAAGATGTGTAAGCCCAAATACCGACCATCATACTAATTTAATTTTTAGTGTTTTGGTGTAATAGATAATAAAAATATATTATAACATGTTATAAATAAAAGATGTCCGTGGGTCGAATACCATCCGCCTCACCAAACTCGACCGACGTTAAAAAGGTAATCACTATTTTGCTCGAAGTTATTTTTGAAAACTGAGTTTTTTAATTTTGAAGATATAAAAGAAATTAGTTAAAAAAAATAGTTGATTATATAGATGGACCCGTATTTCGGCTCAAGTATAAAGGCATGTATTTTGGCCCAAGTACCGACCAACCAAACTTTTAATGTTTCGGCCCAAGTATAGATAGGCATGTATTTTGACCCACGTACCGACCGACCAAACTTTTAATGTTTCGGCTTTAATAGTATTGGCCCAAATACCGACCAACCAAACTTTTAATGTTTCGGCCCAAGTATAGATAGGCCTGTATTTTGGCCCACGTACCGACTGACCAAACTTTTAATGTTTCGGTTTTAATAATACTAGCCTTAAACCCGTGCAAAGCACGGGCGACTATGTAATTGTATATTTATTATTTATAATTTTAATTTTAATATTATTTAATTAGTGTTTTAGTATTAATGAATTAAAATTTTATTAAATTATATTAATTGGATAATTATATTCATTCCTGAAAATTTAACTAATTATAAATTATATTTAAAAAAGGAATGGTGGAGTTTTTATTATCTCCTGGTACATGACAAAGTGTTTGTAATTTGAACAATATGAAACTGTTTAATGGTGTAAGGGGAATAGAACTCTACTTGTTGCAGACTTGTAGTTATAAAGGGAAATGACCGAACCAAAATTTTGGACGACTACAAATTATACCTATGTTGGCTTATTATATTATAGTATAGACTAGTTTATAGCCCGTGCAAGGCACGGGAGCTTTTTAATTATTTATAAGCTTTTTAATTATATTGTAAATGGTGTGAAAGAATTTAATTTATAAACAATAAATTAAAATTTTCAATCAAATAAAATTTGAAATTATGATTTGTTTATAAGTCAGAACTATTGTATAAATATATAGGATCTACTTTTCAGACTTGTTTCTATAAATAAAAAAAATGGTCACACATGTTAGATCATCCGACAGTGGCGAAGCAGTATAAAATACACCGTCATAGCCATTAATGGCTTCAAATAAACTATTGTAATCAAGTCATTCCTTTTCTCCTATGTATCATGCCAATGTATTAAATTTTTTATATCAAATTTTAATATATATTGAGTAAAATATGTGACGTCAACTTCCATTAGATTATATTTATAAATGTATTTTATATTAGAATTATTATAATATGATTTAAATATGGCTTACTAATTTTAAAATATATTAGATAAAAATAATTTTGTGACGGTGCGATTTATGTGATTCTACAATTAAAACTGTTAGGAAATATTAATTTTGGATTAAAATATCCGACTTATTAATCTTAAAATATATTAGATAAAAATAATTTTATGATGGTGCGATTTATAGATTTCACAATTAAAACTGATAGGAAATATTTATTTTGGATTTAAAAAAATCATACACATGTGAAAAACAGAATTTGTTTTGGATTCAAAAAAGGAATTATAAATATGCAAGTAGATATCAGTTGCTTTATAGAATTAGAAGTTAATTTTGTTCTAATCCAACGGTGCTTATTTGTTCAATATACAATCCAACGGATGATAAGCCTTTGGACCATGTGATCATGCGACCAAATTATCTCTCTTACGCTTATTATATATAAGTATATAATAGCCTTTAACCCGTGCGAAGCACGGGCGGGTATATAATTCGTAATTTATTATTTATAATTTAAATTTTAACATTATTTTATTAGTATTTTAATATTAGTAGATTGAATTTTAATTAAATTATATTATTCAACTGACTAAAATGAACAAACCCTAATATATATATATATATATGTATGTATGTATATATCAGGATTTTAGTGCATTTAATCCGATTTTAGTACACGTAGATTTAAAAAAAAAAATCAGAAAATTCAAATCTTTTCCAAACATAGCTGATCGTGTAATACCTTGAAAAGATTTAGTAATCTAATCAATCAAATTTCAACGTAATTTTGTAATCTTGGTTTTTTTGACAAAAAAAACTTTTAAGATTAGAGTTAGAAAAGGTTATGTAATGGTTCATGTTTATATTAAAATAGAACACGTTAAAGTTAAAAAGAGTTATATGAAAATTCTTGTTAAAAGAAAATATTCAAAATTGTATATTTATAATTTTATATATAACATCATTATAATTTTTTTAATGAAATATTATATGATAATGGATTGTTAGGAGTGTTTTTAGTATTTGAAACTGTTTAACAATATAATACTAATAGACTCCACATTTGTAGAGTTATAGTATCAAAAGGACAGTACCAAACCAAAAAATATAACTAAAACCTTGGACTACAAATTATACCCATCTTGGCTTATTATTTGGATTTAAAAAAATCATACACATGTGAAAAACAGAATTTGTTTTGGATTCAAAAAAGGAATTATAAATATGCAAGTAGATATCAGTTGCTTTATAGAATTAGAAGTTAATTTTGTTCTAATCCAACGGTGCTTATTTGTTCAATATACAATCCAACGGATGATAAGCCTTTGGACCATGTGACCATGCGACCAAATTATCTCTCTTACGCTTACCCGGGCGAAGCACGGGCGGGTATATAGTTCGTAATTTATTATTTATATTTAAATTTTAACGTCATTTTATTAGTATTTTAATATTAATATATTGAATTTAATTAAATTATATTATTCGACTGACTATATTCTCTCCCGATTACTTGAAAATGGACAAACCCTATATATATATATATACATACATACATATATATATATATATATATATATATATAATACATTTAATCCGATTTTAGTACATGTAGATTTAAAAATTAAAAAAATCAGAAAATTCAAATTTTTTCCAAACATAGACGATCTTGTAATACATTTGAAAGATTCCGTAATCTAATCAATCGAATTTCAACATAATTCTGTAATGTTGATTTTTTTGACAACGGAAACTTTTAAGATTAGAATTTGAAAGGGTTATGTAATGTGTGGTGTTTATATTGATATAGAACACGTTAAAGTTAAAAAGAGTTATATAAAGCTTCTTGTTAAAAAATGATATTCAAAATTATTATTTATAATTTTATTTATAACATCATTATAATTTTTTAATGAAATATTATATGATAAGATATTGTTAGGAGTGTTTTTAATATTTGAAACTGTTTAACAATGTAAGACTAATAGACTCCACATTTGTAGAGTTGTAGTACCAAAAGGAGAGTACCAAACTAAAAAATATAACTAAAATCTAGGACTACAAATTATACAATGTTGGCTTATTATAGTATAGTATAGATTTTTAATGATTGGATTAACAACTGAACCTGCGGTTAAAGCCCAGCCTCCACTGGGTGACCACGAGCACCGAGCATTTGCGTCTCCCTCAGACACAACCAGAAGTTTTAGCTACCAGAAGCAACATTACATCTGCCTTGCCATCTGAACGTAATATCTTGCACGGATAGAGATCCGTGTCTTCGGAGCCAATTCGCTGTATTAGTCATGGGATGAGCCACAGTTACAATCAACGTTTGGCCGTATTTTTGACCAACAATTGCACCTGTCCATTGTGCAGGTCCAATCCATACTTTCACCGTAGCAAACCTAGTCTAAGACCGGGGCCGCGAATGGACTTGACGACATAGTTGATAAAAATGAAAGAAAAATCTAGTTTTTTTTAATGGACATGCACCGCAAAAGAAATGGCATGACCCGACAGCATTTCAAGCGGATGGATATCCTTCATTCCATATGCTAGACCACCTAAATCGACTCTTGGGTTATTATTAAGTTGCTCCTGTATCTTGTCAGGACTTTGTCCTGAAGACGAAATTGCCTGAATTCTGAGGTCAAGAGCTTTCTCCTGTGGTTCTTTGCCCATAAGAGTATAGGCAGTTAAAGAAATGTCCGAGTGCAACCCGACAATTTCCCCTTGACATTCAGTATTACTGCTCCTGAAAATCCCTTGCTCATCGGTAACCCGTGCTAAAAAAATTCCATATTCGGGTCCATGCAGAAAATAAGGGGGTCATATATAATATTTTGTAACGATGATTAATTGGAATAAACATGGGGAAAAAATAATATTCATATTATATAATTCTTTACCGTTGCACAACATAATAAGTCATGTTCATTTTGATTAGAATGATAAATACCAAAATGATAACACAAAAGACAAAAAAAATAATGTTCATATTATATAATTTTTTACCGTTGCACGATATTATGTAATTATGTAAAATTAAGGACAAAAATTTAAGGAGGTCGACTGACCCTTTTGCCCCTATCAAGATCCGCCTCTGTCCATGTCATTCATGAAATTATTAGTATTTTTAATGATTGGATTAACAACTGAACCTGCGGTTAAAGCCCAGCCTCCACTGGGTGACCACGAGCACCGAGCATTTGCGTCTCCCTCAGACACAACCAGAAGTTTTAGCTACCAGAAGCAATATTACATCTGCCTTGCCATCTGAACGTAATATCTTGCACGGATAGAGATCCGTGTCTTCGGAGCCAATTCGCTGTATTAGTCATGGGATGAGCCACAGTTACAATCAACGTTTGGCCGTATTTTTTACCAACAATTGCACCTGTCCATTGTGCAGGTCCAATCCATACTTTCACCGTAGCAAACCTAGTCTAAGACCGGGGCCGCGAATGGACTTGACGACATAGTTGACAAAAATGAAAGAAAAACTTAGTTTTTTTTTTGCTGGAGGAAATTGCGAGATCGAGGATGAAACGGGAAAAAAGGAGGTGAGAGTGAAAAGATAGTAAAAAGTGTAGTTAAAAGACTGTAATAGTTATATGAGGGACTTGTGAAGAATCTAAGTGCCCTCTAGACCTAGGTTGTCTGCACTACATTCAATAAACTTTTAAATCGTATCTTCTTCTATTGAATTGTGGTTCCACTGTTACCCATGTAATTGACGAGGCACATAAATTAGTCTGGATAATGCTACTTTGCACAAATCAGAACTTCTTCATCCAATACTTTTCCTACATGTTCTTATGTAATCTATTCAATGCTCGAAAGTAGATCTTAAATGGAACCCACTAATGTTGGACTACATGTTCTCGTGTTATTATATATCGATGACATGATAATAACGCGAAACGATGAGCAAGAAATAAATAGATTGAAGAACAAACCCGCTACGGCGCCACCCGTTTTGAGATGAAAAATCTAGGGGAGCTGAAACACTTTCTTGGTTTGGAGGTATGAAGGTGCAAAGATGGTATTTTCATTTCTCAAGGTCAATATGCTAAAAAGATTCTTGATAAATTCAAGATGATGAATTGAAGACCAGCATCTACTCCAATGGAGCAAAATTTGAAGTTGAAAGCTAATATTGGGAAAGAGCTAAAAAAATATAAAGACATATCACACTTTAGTTGGAAGCTTAATATTTTGACGATTACAAGGCCCGACATTTCTTTCTTAGTTGGAGTTGTTAGTCAATTTATGCAAAAGCCAAGAAAGCCACATCTGGATGCAGCTAATAGAATACTTCGTTATCTTAAGCACACAACTATTTTTGGGCTGATATATAAAGAAGGTGCAGAGATTCTACTAAGTGGCTCGCGACTCTGCCATTTTGACGCGCATTGACGTCATGACAACCCTTGACCAAGCAAAGTTGAAAGTTCTATTATCTTAGATTTAGATAATGATAATTATTCACTGTCACCACTGGACATACAATTTTAAATGAGTTAATTACATTTTGTAACCCCTAGGTTTGCTCCAAACGCAGTTTAGTACCTGAACTTTAAAACGTGGCAATATGCACCCTACACTTAACATTGCCGTGCAAGTTGTAACCCCTAGTCACTATTCCGTTCAAATCTGTCGTTAAATTTAACCGTTTGAGAGGTAACAATGTGTATATTAGTTCTTAACAGCTACTTTACTCTGTGACCCCTCAAAGTTTATGTATTATATTTTAAAATTATTCTGAACACACACAACGATGTAAAAAAAAAATTAAAATAATTTTTAAAACATGTATTTATTTTAAAATTTTAAAGTAAGTTACAACGTTTATGTAAAAAAAATTCAGATTCTAAATCTAGATACATATTTTAAAAATTATTTTAATTTTTTTTACATCGTTGTGTGTGTTCAGAAATAATTTTAAAATATAAAACATAATTTTAAAATATAATACATAATTTTTGAGGGGTCACAAGGGGGAAAGTAGCTGTTAGAAACTAATATACACACTGTTACCTCTGAAACAGATAAAGTTAACGGCAGATTTGGACGGAATAGTGACCAGGGGTTACAACTTGCACTGGAATGTTAAGTGTGGGGTGCATATTGCGACGTTTTAAAGTTCAGGTACTAAACTGCGTTTGTAGCAAACCTAGGGTTACAAAGTGTAATTAACTCTTTTTAAATATGTGTTCTAACATTTGTTTTCATAATTGCTGTTAGTTGGCCTGCAGCTAAATTTGAAGAGTGGAAGATATACAAATCTGGACCAAAGAATCCCGCGTCTTATTACATTGGCTAGGCTGGAAGAAGATGACATGTGTTAGACAACAGAGCTATAAAGGGTAGAAGAGGCAATTGCAGATGAGACTGATATTTGTTGAATGTGGACAGCTATGAAGATGAAACTGTGTGCAAGACTTGTTAATAACTTTGTCATACAGTTATGTGTTTTGAGCTCTGAGCAAATTAGAAATTGAAGAGGTTTTCTGTTGATGTAATGCTGGAAAAAATTATCAATCCAGGATTGTTATGTTTGTAGGATATTAGTATTTGAATTAGTAGTCTTTCTCTCTTGTCAGTTTTTATCTTTAGATACCGATGTCAGTGTCAAATTGAAAATAATACTGCGTTATCTATGATCTATCACAGATCCGTTTTTATCGGATGCAAAATCTGGTACGTGAGAACTTATAGAGAACTTGGCAATTTCATATATGAGGATTTGTTGCAATACATACTATGTTTCATTTCAGATTTGTTAGCAGTTACTTGAAATTCTTTACTTGCTAGATTCAAAGTTGTGATATGTATCATCAGATTGTTAACAAGATCTTTGTAACAAGATGTTAATACGGTCTACAACAGCAATACCAAATAGACACCAAGTAACTGGAATGTCAGATACACCGTAATAAATCACTAAGAGTAGAAGAACGTTGAACGTAATAAAACACGACAGTAGAAGTGAAATTTTTTTTATGTTTAGTACCTGCTTAAAAACTCTGTAACAGCTGCTAAAATTTTTTATTGCAGTGCTGTGCATTACACATATATGAAGCTTTATGTCTCAGTACTACCAAGACTTGTACAATGTTATATTCCAAGATACATCAAGCAGAATGTAAATATGTACAAGTAGAGTACCGTTGCTTAGTAACATCGTATCAAGGTCACTCGTGATGCCTAGTAGATTGCCAGGATGCACGTTTAGATGTTCCTTGTTCCGGTCTTGATTCACCATTCATATATTTTATATACAGTTTTGTAGGTCTCGTAACTACAGAAGATTTAAACTCCTAACAGAGAAGTTGCTGATTTCTGGGCCGTATTCAGAGGCAATTTTAGGCTCTTTACCTGTAGACATGATCAAGAATTCCAGCCATGATGAGCTTTTATGTAATGCAAGTTGTAGCAAAAGAATAATATACTTGGGCTCTTAGACCATTCCGAAAAATAGCATAGCCTTACTCGAGCATTTGGAATTTGCAAACGAAATTTGTTGGAGTTCTTTTATACAATCTTCCATTGAAGGTCTTTCCCTACTGTCAATTCGAAGGCAACGTGATGCCAGGTCTGCAAACATCGCAATGGACTCCATATTGTATGAACTCCGTCTCATCTCTGGGTCTATGACCTTCCGCAGCCTTTTCTTGTTGGTCACTATATGTCTGACCTGCAACACATCACACACACCTGTTATTCACATTATTTGATATCGAAAAACAAATTTCTTAAGCCATTTAGTACGACAGTATATGATAAGAAGTATAATCTCTACCTGTAGTACGAGATTTTTGTCATTGGGTCCTTGGTTCAGGTCCACGGCTCTTCGTCCAGTCAAAAGCTCAAGCAAAACCACTCCAAATGCATAAACATCACTTTGTAAAGTGAGCTTGCCTGTCTGTTTCAAAGTAACAATTTTCAGAAAAACCAGAAGCCTGCTAACTTATCACTTCCAGCCTCTCTTTTTTTCCTTCCCGAAAACAGATTCTTCATAAAATTGTAGGTTACAATTTTTTGTATTTGGTAAAATAGATGTGGATTACAATGATTAAGCGACATATTATTCTTCTGGTTGCTTTTCCTAGACGTTATATATATACGAACACGACTAAGTAGGAGGGGTGGTTATTTTAATTGCATTAAGAAGCATACCGATGTATACTCAGGATCAAAGTAGCCGAAGGTACCAAGAACTGTGGCAGTAACATGGTTTTCATGCCCATCTGGCATGAACTTTGCAAGCCCGAAATCTGATATCTGAGAAATTCGCCAATTTAACTTTGTAAGAACAGGAACAAGAAGCTAATCTCTGTCCTTTATAAGTGAGAACAGAGGATAATTTACCTTTGCTTCATAGTTATCATTCAAAAGTATATTGGTGGATTTGAAGTCCCTGTGAACTATAGGAGTTCCAATCGCGGTACTTGAATGGAGAAAAGCAAGTCCTCTCGCTGCTCCAAGTGCTACTTTGAGCCGCAATGGCCAATCCATTTTCACATCCTCAATTCCTAATATCCAGACACAGAAATACTTCAGTTAGCTGCTGAAGTTCTGATTAGCAAACGTAAGCATCAAGTTAACAACTAACCGTTTAGATGATCTTGTAGGTTTCCCTTGTGCATATATTCGTATACCAGAAACCTGTTCTTCCCATCTGCACAGTAGCCTATTAAAGTAACCAGGTTTGGATGTTCCAATCTGCTCAAGATATCAACTTCAACACGAAATTCTCGCTCTCTTTCCCCATCAACTGACAATTTGCGTTCCCCGTCAATAATTTTAGGAGGTGGTAACTCCATTTTCTTTATTGCTACAACCTTCCAAGTCCAAAATAGAGATTTCAATACTATAAATTCACATATGATATTGAATTACCAGTAAAATAATCTCAAGTACTTATAAATTTTATCATTGTGACATGTTCTATTGAAATCAAATCATTATATTTCTGGTACATGCCTTTCCAGACCGCAGAGTCCCCTTGTATACTCGTCCAAATCCACCCTTTCCTAGAAAATTTTCATCACTGAAGGAACGGGTTGCCTCTTCCATCTCTTTAACCGTAAAAACTGATGAGGAATCTTGCTGCTTTTTTGCAGGTTTGCTCTGATCTTCCAATTGCCAATACTCCAGAGGCTTATATTTCCCTGCAAGTTAATTTTTCGATCAGTTAACTTGAACCATTGTAATATTACATAATATTAGTAGGAAGCAGGAACATACAAGGGTCGATACGATTCTCCTTTTTGTTTCTCCGGTGCTTGTTCCACATCGAGGCTAATCGCAAAATCATGTTCTGTGAACAATTTTCCTCGCCAGTTAACAAAAAAATGCAGATCACCCCTCTTCACTAAATTTTAAATACAAAACAAAAATTGAGACAATCGGATGATTGTTGCAGCAGTTGAATTTCCAGTCATTCGAATCAAATGTAAAGACCTGAAAAAGATTAACAAGTACAAGCTGAATACGAGAATCGGGTTAAGAGTACGTATAAAGCAAACCAGAAAGCATAATTCACCATCTTCCAACAACAACAACCTGATTTCAAACTTGAAGAATAAGAAAAAGAGAAGATTCAAGAAAGTGAAAGGGTGTGTATAAATTACTTGTCTTCTAATGTAGATTTAAAAGGAAAGCGAAACTTCAACCTCTAAATGTGTTTTGATTGAACTTTAACTTTAGGGTCTTTCTCTTTTCCTGTACACAGTCATTTTCTCTGCACCAATCTTTCTAGCCATGAAAACAACTAAACCTAGTAACTTCCATTTCATCTCATAGTCATAGTTTCAAGTCTTTTCATCAAAAAAGTTCTAATCTTTCATAATTCAAATTTGAATTCCCTAAATATCAAGTTCAGTATCACATACTTGTCTCTCGAAATATCAACCAGTAACAAAAGGTCGAGGATTCAACATACGAGTCAAAGTCATATATTCAAATCTTTTCATAAAAAAAGTTCTATTCTTTCGTAAAAACCCTCTTTAAATTTCGAATTCAGATTCCCTAAAGATTAATTTTGGTACCGTATACTCGTCTCCCACAATATCAACCGATAACAAAAAGTCGAGGATTTAACTGGTTTCAACTCTTTTCATTGAAAAGTTCTAATCTTTCGTAACAAACTCTTTAAATTCAAATTCGAATTCCTATATGACAAACTAATATTTATCTGAAAATTTCTATCCAGTAACAAGAGGTCCAAGGTTCAACCCCCCACACGACTACTTTTTGCATGCAATCTAAACTTTGAACGTAAACAAGATTCATGCAAACAGAAACTAAAAACCAAGATGATGAACAAAGGCCACAAAGATTAAAGAGAGATTAGTAATGTAACAGTACCTTAATTATGTTCAAGAATCCTCAGACCTTGGCTGCTTCAAAATAGGTTGTATTGTTAGTTTGAAACTTGTTATAAAACAAATGATTTAGTGAGATAAGGATTAAGTGAAGTCCTAGATCCAACATAATGCTTGTATACGTATTGTTCTGTTTTCTGTTTTATAGTTTTTTGTTTTATTTCGAAATCATCATCCCATGTTACTATAAAGTCTTGGCTTACGGCGCCATGTTCTAGTGTTGCATTTTAAGGGCCCAAACAAGGCCCAATACCGAACTTTATCTTGGAAAATATATTCCGTTCGTATTTTTAAATCTTTTTGTTAAATGGTGTTGGGGCTGATGGAGAATATTAATTGAATGTTGATATGATGAAAGTGAGAAGGACTTGATGAGTATTTTTTTTGAGAACGCAAGCTTATATGTCTTACAAATTAGTATATGTTCTGATAATTTTCGGAGTGAACCAGAGTCGAGCCCGGATGTCCCGGGACAACAAAGGATAAACCCACCGCTGAGAGTATTAAGGTACTGTTTGGGGTTGCTGTTGCAGACAGCAACAGCAGCTTTTTGCTGAAAAGCAGGTGAAAAACTGTTTGGTAAATCGAAAAGCAGCTTTTCCGAACAGCAGCTTTTAGCTGAAAAGCTGCTGTTAGAAAAAGCAGGTCCTCCCATGCTTTTGGAAAAAGCTGCTTTTCAGCTTTTGCAGAATACTGTTATAGATTTCATTATAAAATCTCACCAAAAACATTATTTTTTTTATATTATAACTCAAAATAAGTAAATATCAAAAAATTACCAAACAGTTATCTGATTTCCACAACAGCACTTATTTTACCAGCACTTTTTCTGACAGCACAGCAATTTTTAACAGCACTCCCAAACAGACCCTAAGTTGGTATAAATAGCAATTGATTCCGTGATTATTTTTTGTCGTGCCTTCTTCTTTGATCATTTCTTGTTGTAATTTTGTTTGATTTAATAAAAGTAATTATATTTTTCTAGATTGTGGATACGCTCATCATGATATTTATCCGAACATAGTATTGAATTTTGGTTAACACCATTTTCTGTCGAATATCTGAAAATTATATATTTCCTGCTTGAGCATAATATTGTAAAATATGATACCTAATTTTTCAATTAAATAATAATTTTAATATAATTTTTCGATATCTTACCAACTTATTTGTATATATGCATGTTTATCATGAAAAACTGAAAAAACCTTCGAAACTATTCTTTTATTGTTAAAATAGGCGTTTTTGATAGACTTGATCAACTGAATCATCTGATTCCAATATTTGGTAAATTAAACTAGCAGTATGGACTCAAAAAGCAAATTTTAATAACTATATTTAACTAAAAAATTTTAAGCTAGAGATTTAATCCGTGTCTATTTAAGATACTAAAAATTAAATAAACATATATTTACCTGACAATTTTCTACAAATCACTACTTCAATTATATACTCAAAACAGCTGCGTAAGATTGAGTTAAGTTTGATTAGTTATATATAAGGCTATGCAAACGCTAAGCAATTTCACGCTGGACTAACTTCTTAATCCATTTATAAATACATGACCCGTGTAAGCCCGCGGCCTGCCCAGGCCCATAACTGAAATGGTCTCAAAGCTCTTTTCACATGGAACAGAAAAACTCAGGTGACCAGAAGATAAACAAGTCAAATTATTCTAGCAAGGGTTGGTCGTGTGGGTTGTATTGACGTATCATAAAAAAAACGTTTTGTAATTTTCACAGAATAAGTGTATAAAAATCGGGGTCATTTGTTAAATATGAACGATATTTTCTGGATGACGGAGACTTCTGGACGATCAGTTAATCTTAATTTCTGGATGAGAAAAGTTGTTTGTTAATATTTTTTATAATTTAGCTGGATGGTGAATAATTTATTAATATATTCTGCTAAATGATGCTCTCTCTAATCCAATTTATAGGTTGTTTAATTTAAACATAATTTTAGGTGCTTTGATCATACAATAAAAATAAATATTTTTGTCATTTAATTTAAAATAAAAAATATAATATAAATTTTTTTATTCAGGAAAAATAAATAAATTCGGATATATGGTGAAACCTCCTAAAAATACTCCTTGTTAAAAGTCATGCAACTTATATAATAGATCAAAGGGGTGATATAACATATATATATTTTTGATTAGGAACTAGATAGAATATATTATTAAGGGAGGGAGCCATGCTGAAGTGGATTTTTCTTTAATTAAACACTCCGCTGGACGATTGAGGGAGTGAAATTTGATTGTGTGGTTCAGAAGTTTTCCTTTGTCGTCCAGCATGTTAAAAGGTTTATCAAATAATCTTAATGAAACAAGTTCTGGACGAGCCTGTATTTCCTCTCATTAAGGCGTTATCAAATGAGCCTAGAACAACGGTTTATAATTTGTTACAAACAGAAATTGTTTAGATAAGTCTCATGTGAAGAAGGTCATGTGCTAAGGTATATTAATATTATATCACACATTATATTATTTATTGTGCATTAAGTCGGAGGTTTTTACGGAAACAATCTCTCTGCTTTAAAGGCAGGGACAAGACTGCTTACATCTTACCCTCCTCACACCTGCTCTAAGCGGGATAATAAAACCGGACGCAATCAAAAACTAAGGGATATAAATAAATTGCAAAATTGCAATCCAGAACAACGGTTTCTGTACTTTCTTAGAGCAAGTCCAAGAGATGCCCTATATCATGTCCTAAGTTATAATTTAGGGCAATTGACCAAAAAATTTGATCCAACAATGTCCTGGACAAGGCACATTGTTGGAGTTCAAGTTAGTAAAGTATGTCCTAAATTACTAGGACATAATATTTTATATTATATTTGGGGCATGAACTAGGACACTCTTGAACTTGCTCCTATGTCCTCTTCTCGATCTTTTCTATATTTCCGTTGTTAATTCAAAATCGAAACCACTGTTTAATTGCACCTTTTTTTCCAGATTCTTGTATTGCAGAGTGAAGAAAGGAGATAAAGGTGTGGGAATAGCAGTAACCCTTTTTCTTTTATCACCTTTGCATTCTTTATATAATTAACTCTAATATAAATCCACACAAACCCTTTCCACCTAACTAACACCTAAATAATCAAATAATATTAGTTGTACTGTATTTACTCAGGTTAAAAACACCCTTTAAGGAATAACATGAATAAAAATGATTATATTTTTAATTCTAATATTAGAATTTTTTATTCCAAGAATATATCATGGTACATAATGATTTTTTATGTGTCTATATTATCGGTCAAATATTGCCATGATAAATAAATAAAATTTATCGAGTAGTGTTCAAAACATCGTGATTTATTGAATATTTTTGATTAAATTTTATTTTTTCACTCATATCTCTGATTTGATTGAAAATTTTTGATATATTGAAAAGAATTAGATAAATTCTAACTCGGTAATAAAGGACCTATATTTAATCTGAGACAAGTCAGCAGAAGATGACATCTATTTCAACTAATTACAACCTGCGATGCGGTTTTTTATTCTACCAAATCTCAGGAACATAAAATTTGGACAGAAAAATGGAATTAGCATAAACAAAAGTGAAGATGATGATGAGTTTAGCACTAAAGCAGACGGTCCAGATGCTCTTTTGATGCTCTTTAAGCTTTATTTTTACGTGTAAGAGAAAGCAAAGACTGCACTGCACCATTCCCAATATAAACACAACTAGACACACACACATTTCTTATGTATGCATGCACTTCCAACAACAGTACTGTTCCTTTTTCTTTTACTTGTTCAGAGTTTCAGACATATCTCTGTCTCTTTTCTAATAATCACAAGAAAAAAAATTATTATAATAATAGTAAGAACTAATAAGTACTTGTTGATATAAATGCATTTTGTGTTTGTACTTTAGGACAGGTTGTTTTGTGTGGGTTTGGTATGATTTAATTTTATTTTGAGTGTTTTCTTGGGATTGTGAATGATGGGGTTTTATTTTTTTGGTGATGAGAAGGTTGTAAAATATTTTTTTTTTGTTTTCTTGAATTTTTTGTAACAGGGTTTAGAGGAATTTGTGTTTTTGGGGAGTTGAGGTGAAGGCCTGAAGGGAGATTTGGTATTATGGCAGGAGGGCATGCACCACCACCTAAACAAGAGGAGCTGCTTCCACATCCAGCTAAAGATCAGTTGCTTAATATTGCTTATTGTATCACTAGCCCTCCTCCCTGGCGTGAGTTCTCTGAATTTTTCTATGTAGTGAACATTTTTTTATGTGTTTGTTGTTTGAAGGTAGTTATGGACTTAAGGGCACATGTTTTCTTGGTTGGAATGTTTGTTTTATGGAATTTTTGGGTTTGTGGGCCCTTGTGTAGATTTATATGATTTGATGGACATGAATTTTGGGTGTTGTCAGAATGGTTTTGATAATTGTTGTTCTGTACTTCTGTTTGATGGATTTTTGGTTTAAATGTCATTCAAATCTTCTTGATTTGAAGGTGTGTTTTATGGAATTTGTGAATTTTTGGGACCCCTTTGTAGCTTTTCAGATATGTCTTGAGTTTACTAGTATTCTGTTGAGATGAATTTTCTGGTGTTAGCATAGTCGATGATTGTTGTTCTGCTTGATGTCATTGGTGTTGATGTGAAGTTTAAGTTATGGTTTGGTTCTTTATGCAGCTGAGGCAATATTACTTGGCTTCCAGCACTATCTTGTGATGCTCGGCACTACAGTTCTTATTCCCACTACTCTGGTTCCGCAAATGGGAGGAGGCAATGTAAGGCTTAACTCTCAAAGTACAGTCAAGTGATGCTATAGTACAGTAATAACTCATGTTTCTGCGACTTTGGTCTTCAATTTTTGTGTTGATTCGACTGCGCTTTGATTGATCTTCTGATATCTGAATGTTTAAGAATGTTGGCTAGTTTTTGTTTACGAAACTGGAATATGGGTTTTGTGTTTAGGAAGAGAAAGCCAAGATGATCCAGACGCTACTTTTTGTTGCTGGAGTAAATACGTATATGCAGACATTGTTCGGCTCCAGATTACCTGCTGTAATTGGAGCCTCATATACATTTGTGCCAACAACTCTGTCAATTGTCTTGGCTGGGCGATACAGTGACCTTGTAGATCCTGCTGAGGTACATATTTGACCCCTTCTATCCTTGTTTTATGAACAGAAGTGTTCCTGTTGTTCTGATTACTTCTTTATGCCTGTATGCAGAAATTTGAGAAGATAATGCGGGGGACACAGGGTGCTCTAATTGTTGCGTCTACACTTCAAATTGTTCTTGGTTTTAGTGGCCTTTGGCGTAATGTGATGAGGTTGACATATACTGTTATATAAAATCTTAACAGCAGATTTTTATATTCTAAATTAATAAATAGCCAAGTATATTGGTTTCATGGTATCTGCTTCCTTCCTGTATCAAATTAGTTAAATGTTTAAAGTGTCTTTTACTTATATTATCAGGTTTGTGAGTCCACTATCGGTAGTTCCATTGGTATCACTAGCAGGGTTCGGGCTGTATGAATTTGGTTTTCCGCTGGTAAGCATTTTATGCCACCTTTGCAACAAGCAATGTGTCGAAATTTTAGCATCTTCACCTTCTTGCATGCAAATTTCAACTGTATACTTTGCTCTCTCGGCTAATGATTGTTCCACTTTATGAGCAGCTCACAAAATGTGTGGAAATTGGACTGCCCCAACTCCTCATTCTAGTAATCTTTTCACAGGTACTATATAAGTCACATATAATCAAAGCATTGCCAAAGAAAAATTGTGTAATTTATCCAAAAACAGCTCATAACATCATTAGCTGATTTATAATTTTCTCCATACGCAGTATATACCTCATCTTATGGGTGGCGAGAAGCATATCTTTGACCGCTTTGCTGTAATATTCTCGGTGATTATTGTGTGGATCTATGCTCACTTGCTTACTGTTGGGGGAGCTTATAAGCACTCACCAAGAACAACCCAGATGAGCTGCCGAACAGACCGTTCTGGGATTATTGGTGCAGCTCCATGGTATGGCTTGTTTAATTGCTCTCAAATTATAGGGCGCAATTAATACATCTGCTAGTTAATTAAGATTCAGAGAGGCTAAATGTTCCTCTAACCCGGTAATTGCTGCTATATATTCCTTTAATGCACTTCCTTTCACGCAGGATAAGAGTTCCATATCCATTCCAATGGGGAGCTCCCACCTTTGATGCTGGAGAAGCTTTTGCTATGATGGCTGCTTCATTGGTTGCTCTTATCGAGGTTTTTAGTTTTGATCTCTCTGCTTTTCAATTATAAAATCACAGGCCTCATATGCACACCATAATTGTATATTTAATCTTTTGCTAGTCCTAGCCGCCAGCCCTTACAATGTGTTGAAGTTTCCTTTTCAAGCTATACAGCCACTTATACAGGAGGCATATAATTGTCCCTCATCTTAATTTTTTTTGTGTACGTGGACCATTCACATGTTATTTTGCACAAGCATTTGATGGGTCGATGCATTCTTTGTTTGATGCTTTCCACTCATCTATGATTGACAATAAAGACAAAATTCGTTATTTTCTTCTTTCTCACATTTGTGTTCCTCCACAGTCCACTGGTGCATTCATTGCTGTGTCAAGGTATGCAAGTGCTACCCCTATACCACCCTCTGTGCTCAGCCGTGGAGTTGGTTGGCAGGTATAATTTGATCACGCTACTCTGAATTTGTACCTATGCTATGAGTCTATGACAATATGCTACTACTCTCTGCTCCTAGTGCATGAGTTTTTATGTTAGAAAAGTGAACATTTCGCTTCCAATGTTTTTTTTAAGATTTTGTGTTTTGTCCCCTTCAAGAAGGTGCTGCCAATTTTTCTATATGTGCTCATCATAACTTCTCATCAGCAATCTCTTTTTGTTTGTAAATGTATTAGGGAGTGGGCATATTGTTCTCTGGAATATTCGGAACTGGAAACGGGTCGTCGGTATCTGTGTAAGATTCAAAAATCTCGTTTTTATAAAATTACCTTGTAACGAAGTTTATAAGTGATCGAACACTGGATTTAATTTACAGGGAAAATGCTGGTTTGCTAGCTCTCACACGTGTGGGCAGCCGCAGGGTTGTGCAGATATCTGCTGGATTCATGATATTTTTTTCTATACTTGGTAATTTCCTCACTGTTTGAATGCACTGAATTCATTTAGAATGATCAAAGTCTGTCTTTGTTGATAATTATTTCATGCTTTTATGTTCAGCAAAATTTGGAGCAGTCTTTGCCTCAATTCCTGCACCGATCATTGCAGCTATGTACTGTCTTTTCTTTGCCTATGTGGGTAAGTGCTTACACAATTTGTTGTTTGCTATGTCGTTACACCAACCTACAAAACTAAATTGTGCATTTTCCAGGTGCTGGTGGCCTTAGTTTCCTTCAGTTTTGCAATTTGAACAGCTTCAGAACAAAGTTCATCTTGGGCTTCTCAATTTTCATGGGATTATCGATTCCGCAATATTTTAACGAGTACTTAGCAGTGAAGGGCTACGGTCCTGTCCATACTAAATCTAGATGGGTAAGCAAACATATTCTTTTTCATGGCATGCCTTGGACAAAAGAATTTGTTATCTGCATTTCATTTTATACTTGAATATAATTTTTTCGCAGTTCAACGATATGATCAATGTCCCATTCTCGTCAGAAGCGTTTGTTGCTGGCTTGTTGGCTTTGTTTCTAGATGTCACACTTCATCACAAAGACAATGCTACAAGGAAGGACAGGGGTATGCAATGGTGGGACAAGTTTAGGTCATACAAGACGGATACCAGGAGCGAGGAATTCTATTCACTGCCCTTCAATCTCAACAAATTTTTCCCGTCTGTGTAATATGATTGATGGGGAAGTTCTCTATAACTGAGTGACTGACATATCTTGTAGCAGTTTTTGTGGGTATCAAACCTAAATTCTTATTGTTTCTCCTTCTCTCATATTTTTGTTCTCTGAAAAGAAAGAAGAAAAACTAGCAGTACATACCATCTCAGTTTTTTCTACTTGTGCAACAATCAGTGTATGTATCTCTCTATTTTGACAGAACATGGATTGAAGTGCTTATTTAACTCGACACTAGTATACGAACCTATTAGTATGCTTTGTGGAGAGACCGGCTAAATATCAAGTGCTGCTTCGTTACTTTGCCATTACACTTTTCTAGGAGATGGTTAAATGCTTCAAATTCTTGTGAATTCATATTTACCGTCTTAAATCTCTGACACGTTATTGACAGGAGAGAGTGGTATCCGCCTACTATTTACGCATTTACATCTGATGCATATATTAATCGTGATCATGTCTGTAGTATTAGGTTCTTGTTGAGCTTGGACTGCTAAAAAGAGATGAAAGCTTCGAGTTTACTTGTTTTATTGACTTCTTTTGTAATTTAAACTCTCTTGCCCTGTTTCTTTGTCATTTGAATCTCAAACACACTACATTTGTTAAATTCCTTCTCCTTGGACATTCTTAAACAACTCTAGACCAACACTTGCATGTTCTTTAAACTACTGATTATAAGCTGAAGAATGTGGAAAAATGACTCTAAAAACCCCATGTCCGTTTACTCCAGGAAATTCACTGAAGTTATGTGAGAACTCCTTAGATAAAGTGATCTCCTTAGATAAAGTGATGGCCGAAATTCCGGATTGGAGCTCGAACTTGCAATTGCTTGTTTCAGAGCAAGAGCAATTTCATGTTCTTGTTGTCTCGTTCGATGAGGGAGGCGTGTGTCGGGTTCTTGTTGTCTTGTGAGATGAGGGAGGCGTGTGTCCAACAGATTATTCAACATTCGACTTTCAGTGCATTCGATGGATGTAAATGACGAGAGGAAGTCTCCTGGATGGCTTCCCGTGATTATTTCTAGTGCCACCACTCCAAAGCTGTACACGTCACATTTTTCGTTTACAACCATCGTATGCAACGTCCGTCAGAAAATTAAGGAACATATTAGAAAAAGATATCGTAGACACTGCGCCTTTTTGATCATGATAGTAACAGAATGTCTATAGAAGAGTGTTACTCACATCTAACATGTAGAATTGTAAAGAACTTGTTCTCCTCACTGGCTGGTTCTTAAAAGAGCTTCTAATTTAAAGTGAACAGCATGTTTTTCATTAATATTTTAGCCTGCTAGACCGCCAAGGAGAGAAAGAGATACTCTGGCCACATAATATAAACGACTCACATTTTAGTAGTGCATGAGAGCCTTTATTCGAGTAGGAAACCCTATTATTCTAAATATCAAGTAGAATACACAAAATCAACAAACTTCTTCAATTCAAGTGGTGTATATAGAATATAGAATTTGTCGTCAAAGTCCTTAGAGTTTGTAAAATTGCCTCGAGATAAAATAAGTATAGATGGCCGGGATGTGGATAAGATCACATACACGCGAATGCTTTGTTCAAAAAAGAATTATGTCATGTTCTTGCTGTCTTGTAAGAAGTGTGAGGCACGTGGGACACAATTCGTTCAACATTTTACTTTTTGTGCACCCGAAAGATGTGAATAATGATAGAAAGTCCGCCGGATGGCTTCCTGTGATTGTTTAGAGTGCAACCACTCCAAAACTATACACATCACACTTTTCGGTGCAAGCTTTATATAAATAGAAAGCAAAAAGGAAGATTTTAGAAAATTTTCCAAGCATAACTTCATGCGACGATAGAAGAAAACTTGTTACTAATTAAATGATTCTTAAATCGTGAGAAAGTAATATCTTGTAAAATGAATATTATAACTTTCCGGGTATAACAGAAATGATGGAAGACCACAGACCAATTCAACTTTCCAGTTTCCACAGTGTGTAATTTTCAAAGTTCATATTCCACAATGTGGTAGGGCATGGGAATATTAGGACAGCTAGCTTGAAGTTTCAGCAGTTGGAGTGTTGAGGGCTTCAAAGTGCATTTGTAAAAATCTTAATTCTTTTCTCATGGTAGGCAGTAGGGGAAGCAGGAAAATGGTTGAGCTAATATAAGGTGAACAAAACGTTTCCATTTAATATTTTAGCCAGATAGGCTGCATAATTAAAACACGTATTCATGGCTGCATAATTAAAACACTTACATTTTAGCAATACATTTGAGCCTTTATCTGAGGAGGAAACCTGTTACTCTAAAAATCAAGTAGAATATACAAAATCAACAAATTTCTTCAACTGAAGTGGTATATATGGACTTTGTAGTCAGCATCTTTGGACTTTGTAAAAACGCCTGAGATAAAGTAAGCATAGATGGCCGAGATCTGGGATTGGAGCACAGACACGCGAATGCTTTGTTCAGAATAAGAATTATGTCATGTTCTTGTTGTCTTGTTGGTCGTGGGAGGCGTGTGTCCAACAGTTCATTCAACATTTTATTCCTCGTGCATCTGGAAGATGTGAATAATGACAAGAAGTCCCCTGGATGGCCTCCCATGATTACTTCCAGTGCGACCACTCCGAAACTATACACATCACACTTTTCGGTCACTACCATAGTGTATGCAAGCTCTGTACAATTAGAAAGCAAAAGAAGATTTTAGAAAATTTTCCTAGCATAATTTAGTGCAACAATTAAAAAGACTTTTGACTAATTAAATGATTATAACATCATGGAAAGAGAAAATAACCTGGAGCTATATAACCGTAAGTTCCTGCAACAATAGTTTGATTGGATGAATCCGGTTCTAAAAGCCTTGATGCACCAAAGTCTGCGACAAATGCCTCCATTTTAGAGTTCAAAAGTATGTTATTACTTGATATGTCACGATGAATTATTGGGAGAGTGCAGTCATGATGCATGTAAGATAAAGCATGTGCTATGCTTTTCACAATGTTCACCCTCTTACTCCAATCGAGTTCCACTGCATGGGCATCATCTCTGAGCGCACAGAACAAACTCCCCTTCTCCATGTACTCATAGACAAGAAACATGCATCGATTGTGCAAGCAGAAACCATAGAGCTTCACAATATTTTTGTGTCTTATATTTGACAAGACGTGTACCTCATTCTTGAAGCTTCTGTCAAAATTCGGGTCCTCGGCTTCCAGACGGTGAAGTTTCTTAATGGCAAAAGTTTTTCCGTTTGGTAACCGAGCCTCATAAACACTGCCATAGCCGCCTGTTCCTATACAATATCTGATGTCAAAATTATTTGTTGCTCTTAAAATGTCCTCATATGCAATGTTTCCATCAAAGTTCCATATTGAGCATATATCACCATCCCGCACATGCACTGTGTTCTGCTTTTTTGTAGTTTTATACCGAAACTTTTTTGTACTTCTATATCGAAAAAAGAACACAAGGACTAGAATCACTAAGGAAAGAGCGATGATAATAGGAAGAGTTGTGTAGAGGACAATCCATAGTTCTGATTTTCTTGGGTGGAAGGTCACTTCACGATTATCCAAATCATCTTCTGTATAGCAGCATGTGTGATTTGTAAATGAATCATGGTTGGACAGGAGCTTGACAGAATAATGGTTGTTGGAGAGGTCAAAGTCGGAAAAATGTGATCGCGAACAAATTTTGGAAGAATAGCAGTAAGGCGGTTCTTTTGGGATGTGTCCACTGAATAAATTATTGGAGATGTTTAGATATTTTAGACTGGTGCTATTCTTAAAACTAGGTGCAGGGCCTGTGAGAGAATTATTAGACACATCAAGTAACTCGAGCTGAGGGAAATTAGCATCATGTAAATCTAAGGAGCCATTAAATTGATTAGAACTGAGGTATAGGTAGCAGAGTACAGTCAAGGAGCCTAAAGCTAATGGGATTGTCCCTGTGAGTTTGTTATACTCAAGTGATAAAACTTCCAAATGAATTAGGTTTCCTAGTTCCACAGGAATGGTCCCATTCATACTATTATAAGAAATGACTAAAGAAACCAAATTACTCAGGTTTCCTAGTTCTGAGGGGATGAACCCCGTGAGATGATTGTTAGATACATCAAGCAGCTCTAGGTTAGTGAGGCTACCCATGGAAGAAGGTAACTTACCACTGAGATTGTTTCTTTGAAGCACGAGAGAGTAGAGTTTTGAAAGCATTCCAATTTGGTAAGGTATGCTTCCATTAAGATCACAGTTGGAAAGATAAAGTCTTTGGAGGTATGGGAATGAAGAGAAGTTGAGTTTTCCAAGCTCATCCCCTATATAATAATCTTCGAGTATTATAGAAATGACGCTACCTGACTCACTGCAGCCAATGCCAATCCAGGTGCAGTGATGATGGTTCGAAGTGATATTTAATGGGATTTGATTCCTCCACCATCCGCTTCTAATAAGAGCTTCTCTTTCGCTTGATGAGTTAATTAACGCATGAAGCACACCTAAGCATGTAGACAGAAGTAAGAGTTTATAGGTAATACAAGATGATGAAGCCATCTTTTGTAAATCACTTCTTCTCTGCTCATTCTCACATTTATACTCCACTTTGACGTCAACACCCAGTTTTGCAGTGTTGTATTATTGGTGTCTTAATTACTTAGTGTATGCAATTTTCAAACCTCTTGCTTGTGCAAATATAAAAATAAAAGAAATTCCACGAGTTGAATTGGTTAAATATAATAACTGCATAATCTTAATTATGCTTTATAAAAATAAAAGAGTTGACTTGGTTGATTTGGATAAAATTAGACTTGTCAATTCGTCGGTATCGTATATTTTCTTGTCGTGTACTTTTTCGTTCGTGTGTATAAACCAAATATAAAATCAACTGATTTAGATTTGTCTACTTTCTCGTCGCTCTCGTGCGTGTTTCGTGTAGAATTGAATATAAATATAAATTAATATAAATATTAGATTTCTAGATAAAAATTTTACAAAATTATATGAAATATATAAATTTAAAACATTTATACTTATAATATTATAAACTATGCATTATGTTAAAAGAAAATATACATAAATTTATTAAAATTATACATATTTATAATATTTAATTATAAATTATATTTATTTCGTGTATCTCGTGTCGTGTCGTGTGACTAATACAAAGGGTAAACACAAAACGACACTACATCTTAGTCGTGTACTTTGTGTTCATGAATTTTCCGTGTTGTGTACAAAAAAATGTAAATACAAACACTAAATTTTCGTGTCGTTTCGTGTTGTATGAAAAATTGTCGGGTCTAGATATAGTCATGAGCCATTTATGACATGGAAAATCATTAACTAAAATGAGTTGTATACAAAAAATAAAAAATACTGATAATTTCGTAAAAATATTAAATTTAAAATATGCTCTTCTTTTGTCTGTAATTTTAGTCAAGCTCTTCTGAATGTTATCACGTGGTCATATTAAAATAATATATTTTATTTATAATAACTTGAAATAATAATACCATGCTATATTTAAATATAATCAATCAATATAGCCGGTATCATCAAAATGCTTTACAAATTCAAAATTTTATAAATATTTATATAGTTTAAATACTCCCTCTGTCCCATTTAATTCTATACGTTTCTTTTTAACTGCTCGACACGCATTTCAATACTCTTATAAAATATAGTTCCATAACTTATTTTTGAGATTTTCTTTTTCTGTATAAAAATATAACATTCAAACTTTAATTCAGAAAAGAAAAATTTTAAAAATAAATTGCACAACTACATTTTGCAGGAGCATTAAAGTCCGTGCCGCGTCCCCGTCCCCCAATGTATACAACTCAGAGGGACGGAGGGAGTAATTATTATAGCCAACCCCATTTGAAGAAACGGGCTTTAATAATATTAAACTGAGTGATAATTAATTAGGTGGGTCATGTTGGAACACAAATTATTTTTATATAACTTGTCTATCATTCTATTGGAAATTTTCAATATACTTCAAGAAAAACAGTTGTTTATTGAATCTGTTCTCTGCTTCTAGTACATGTCTTGACTTTTCAGCGTGATGATTACAGGAACTGGACACTGGACAGGCTGGTCTATTGCAGAATTAGACGAGGTTAATCTAAGACGGTTTAGCTATAAAAAATCAGTAAAAATATTTTGATTGGCTTTTTTATTTAACTAGTTGAAAAGCCGCGCGTTGCGGCGAATTATAAAAATTATATTAATTATTTAACATTAATATCTACAAAATAAAATAAATTTACGGCAGCATATAAAAATTATATTAATGATTCAAAATTAATATTTATAAAATAAAATATATTTTATTTTATAAATATATCGATACAATACTAATATTGATATATAAAATTGCAAACTTTGACGATAATTCATGAGTGAAAAAATGAAAATAAAAATCTACATGTAATTAACGATTTAAAGCACGACAAATCTTAATTTTAGTTGTGTTTAGCATATGTGCGTAAAAGTTTGAAAGATATTGAGATGCAACTCCGAAACCATCTTTAATTTTAATGAGATAAACATTATGTTGTAGTTGTACGAACATTAATCATCTCGGTACTTATGAACTCCAATCCATTCACGGTTTATCGGCAATTCCTTTCTTTTTTGGATTGGTTGTCCGCAAAAATATCAATTTAATCGATGAAATCGCGTCTATAACTATCCTTGCTTCCAAGTTGCAACAACCTTTATTTTTTTTGATACTGTATAAACAGTTTTCACTTAAAAGGTGCTTGAACCGAACAAACAGATTGTGGAAGTGTTACATGAATAATTTTTTCCTCTGTACAAAGTAAATCATACAACAACAAACATGTCAGATGAACAAAACAAATATTATAAAAGAATAACGAACAAACATATATCCCTAACAGTTAATTTATTGACCTTTTCATCCATCAAGACTATAGTATTCTCCCGTGTTTGGATTTGTCGACTGCCACATTCGACGAACTCTTACTCTTATCAACTAATCATCTCTAGCGTCATTCAAAGCATGTAGCATAGTGTAATTCATTATTGTATTAGATGGAGAAGACAAATAAGCTCAAAAAAAATTGTGTATGCTAAATTTTATGATGTCCGACCTCAATTTATAGGGGTTGATTTGAGAAAAGACCGGTTATCAAAAATACTTTATGTTTTTGATATACACCTTTTTTCAAAAATATAATGATACTTTCAAATTCTGATTTGATTTTGATATTTTGAAAAAGGTAGTTTTGAAACTTTCTTCAAATATATCCAAAACTAAAAAAGACAGTTTTTATTTTTGATATTTTTTCATCCAAAAATTCCAGAAAATTAGAAAAATAGAACGAAGCTCTCTAAGAGATGCCACCTAAACACCCCATGCTTCTCCTTTATATAAGTATATCGATGATTTCAATTTATATTTGTCTTTATGAAAATCTTATTATTTTACTAATTTCAAAAATCGTATATTTCATTATTTG
The DNA here is from genome assembly GCF_001625215.2 of Daucus carota subsp. sativus. NCBI lineage: Eukaryota > Viridiplantae > Streptophyta > Magnoliopsida > Apiales > Apiaceae > Daucus > Daucus carota. The sequence goes on along the minus strand of NC_030388.2, from coordinate 32,266,001 downwards.
GTTGATTTTATCTTTTAACATGGTGATGCTTAATTTCAGAATTCCTTTTTCGTATATTACAATTATTTTGTCTAAATATCTATTGAATATGGTTCGATTAGATAATAAATATTTTTGAATAGAAGAAACTTCTATTTTGGATTTACATCTCCCACACAAGGTGTTATCTGTGATTAGTACTGTGATGCCTAAGTGGAAGGAAGAAATTTTGAAATACTTGGAAAATGATCAAGATTCAAGAAGTACAGCGGATAATGACCAAACTGGGGATTGATCCCTCGGAAGGAGACTTGAGATGACAAGGCTAGGCTTGGGAAGTCATGACCATAGACGTCATCGAGGGATTGCCCAGGTTAGAGAACATATATTTAGTTGAAAAGTGGGTAAGTAGTGAAACAGAGTAAGTTTAGTTGAAAAGTGGGTAAAGTGGTGTGACCCATCAATATTTTAAATGATAGTGGAGGAAAGTAGTGGGTGTAATAGTGTTTGTTTAATAAAAATGAGAATAAAATAGAGAGGTTGGGTGTAATAGTGAAAAGTAGTGCTCAAAAATAGTAAGTATGATAAGTTCATTCTTTTTGAGACGTTCAAAAAAGGAAATGAGGTCACATGAAATGAGACGGAGGGGATATATTGAGACGTTCAAAAAAAGAAATGAGGTCACATGAAATGAGACGGAGGGAATATATAATCTAGGTGGTTATCGACAATCGACAAGTATACCAAGTCTTGTCGCCTCCTTGCAGTGCAACATCCTTTTAGTGCAACCCAGGTAGCACGAAAGCTACTAGATAGTAGATACGATCATTAAGCTGTATGGGCCTCCCAAAAGCATTGTTACTGGACGTGATAGGATATTCACAAGCAAATCCTCGCATGAATTGTTCAGCAAAATGGAAAGTGCATCCAGTTACTCGACAACATATCATCCACAAACGGATGACCAAAGTGAAAGATTAAACCAGTGTGTCAAGATGTACTTGAGATGCGTGACTAATCATAAACCAGCACAGTGACATGAGTAACTCAACATGGCGGAATGTGGTACGATACAATAATCAGATCATGGTGTTACATTTTATGAAATCATATTAAACAAGTTCGAGCAGAAGATTAACCTTAATCACTATGACAAGGGATTCAAATCTACGTCTTCTGTTGTATTCCTTGATTCTCCTTGTGCAAAATGTGGCCTTCAATTCACCCAAGTTTTACCTTTCTACTAACTTTGGAATCTTTGGTTGCTACTAATTTTGGAATCAAAGACTAAGAAAATAAATATATATAGGTTAAGGTAGGGATAATTAGAGTCTTTCGATGACATTAAAGCTGAGCCAAGTGTCATTAAATATTAATTCAATCCGCTAAAAAATTAATACCTCTCCAGTACATTAATATAATTAATTAATTCGGCTCTAATATTATTTGCTTATTAAATTTCCTGTATTAAAGATATCGCATGTTCATTAATTAAATCAATTTCTGACAATTAATTTATTTAATATTTTTTTATCTTTGATCATCCACTTAACTTTATAATTATGCAAGAATAATTGCAGGACTTAGAAGGTATAATAATTCCCCGTAATTTTTGTGAAAAATCACTCTCCTCTCTATTACACCTTAAATTAATGTCAGGATGGAACCAAAAGTAGAATATATAAAACCATATCAAAGAAAAAGGCATCAGTTTAAAATAAAATCTTTTTTACAAGAACATTAGTCTGCCAATGCCGCAAGTTTAATCTCTCACAACATGAGTCTTCCAATGCAGCAAGTTTAATCTCTTTACACCTATAATCGAAATGATACTAGCTCAATAATACTTTACAACTTTTGGGAAATGCGAGTAAATATTAGCGAATAACTTAGTAAATTAACTATCATCATAACCATAACATATATGCATGTGATTTCATGCAAAAATTAAATTTAGCTAGGATGCAAATTTATGCAAATATTTAAAAGATAATGCAAAACAGTTTACTATATCATAGAAAATTGTTTTTGTTAGACTTTGACAGCCACCAAAACACAATTACAGCGTTGGTCCTGACCAACGCTGCGTTTGGGAAGTAAGAGTTTGGAGATGATGTTAGGGTTTTACCTGGTTTATGGGATGCTGATAAGTTATCGTTTGGTTCGAATTAATCTAATATCATAATTTCTACTTTTCTGAAACTGACATGAATTATAGTGTTTAGTTAAACAATTTTTAATTTAAACTATTTTCCTAGGTATTTCGACTTACAATAAAACACTAAACTATATAACCTCTCCCATGTTGGTGTCTTTACCCAACCATTTAATATGTAAATACATTCATTTGTCGTTACTTACAAATAAATCTTTATTTGAGATTCAGTTGAAGATAATTCAACAAGATATATGATTTTGTAATCAAGTCTCGTAAAATCATATCCTAATCCTCGTTGAGGCATGAATGGAGGTACATGAATGATTTTGCCCAATTTGCCAATTGGATTACATAGAAAGCCTCTCTTTATATTAATGAAATTGAGTAAACCTTCGCACGATCCGACCGATTATCTTCATCCGTTTGCATTTCAGCGGAATTTTCCGAGCAGAGAAAGTTAGAGATGCCTTCCTTCGATAAGAATAAATTTGTTTTGAGATGTAGGAAAAGATAGACATTGATTTACAGGATTTCTTTCCTAATAGAGCTGATTGAAATATGGAACGCCAAGAAATGTCTTCCAATTTTTGGAGGAAAAAAAAAAATTCAACATCATGTCAAGTGAAAGATTAGTATATGACAATCTTTCAATAATTTTCTGAGTAAAGTAATGTACTTGAGAAAAAACATAACACAATAGTATTGTAGATAATGTTGTGAAATGGTAAAAAAAATGTTGTTAAATAGTAAGAAACAAAATTATTGTGAAACGGTAAAGAAATGTTGTGCAATGGTAAAAATTATATAGTCAAAATATTTAATTTTTGTTGTTTGTGTATCAATAAGGACCTTGTTGAGCAGTTTAAAAAGGGAATGTCAAAGTAGTGTGAAACGTAAAATTGTTGATGGTTTTAGTGTCGGTAGATTTTGGATAATTAGCACAAGCCATGCATTGCAGTCAGTTTTACTATTAATGATTTTGGATAATTAGCACAAACATAAATGAACACATAATGCATGCAGTGCAATCGGTTTTACTACTAATGATTAAGAATGAATGAAATTCGGCATTTGTAGTGATAAACTTGTTGTGGTAATATCCCTCATTTGTCGTGTGTTTGAATCTGCATCTTTAGTTAGTATAATTGGATGTGTTTTACAACCTTTAAATAATCATAGCAATAATCAGAATCCACTTATGTATGGCGTTTGTTTACCACCTGATATATAACATCGAAACTGTAAATTTTCAGAAGAGACTCTTCTTGTTGATAAATGATCTCCCGACAGTGTATGAAGTTGTGAGACAGACCCGCCAGAAAGAATCGAAGGTGTTAAGTTTTCTACCTTTTACGTTGGCCACTTGATATTTAATTTTTTTTTCTGGACTATTTGATTTTAAGGAGTGGTTGATGAATTGATGATAATATTGTAGACTTATCGAGCGGCTTCAGTACTTAGTTGTAGTCCTCAATATGTCTAGTTTTTAACTGCACTAGCTGTTTTGATGGTAAAATTTTTATACTGAATGGGAAAGTAATTCAACTTTTAAATGTCAGTAATGTCGATGTAAAGAAGAAGCTATATTTATTTACATGAACCGGTCATTGCATAGAATTGGGTGAATGATTTATTTTGAGCAAACAGTTCATATCTATGGCTAGTTGGTGCTAAAGAGAACGCTAAGTAGAACTAAACGGTTTGGTGAAATGCCTAGTTCTTCTAAAAGTATGCTTTTGCGAACCTTTGAGAACTATTCAAGTACGGGAGCACTCTCTTTAACAAGGGACTTTTGAAACATATAATTCGGTCTTTCTAATGTGTGCCCAAGGGCACACAATAAGCACCAACTCTCATGAAAATGACTTCATTTGATTGGTAGACTTGATGTAAATGCAGGGGGCTATTAACATTTATTATCTATCCACCAATCAAAAGCTAATATTCTCATGGGAGTTGGCGACTATTGTGTGCCCATGGGCACACCATAGAAAATTCGCATATAATTTTAAAGCATTACAAATTAGTTTTGGTGATTATATGTCAAATTGTGTAGATTGTACTGTGTATATGTATCTCTCTGTTTTGACTAACATGGATTAAAGAACATGGTTTCTACTGCAAATAGATATGACTAAATCCATGTGGCCTTCATCAATGTTGCCTTCATTCTTCCAGAACGACGTTCGTCAGCCAGAGACAAGTCGACGAGGGAAATCATTGTCTTGGAGACTTGGACTAGTTCATAGAATGTTACTAACGCCTCTGATAGGTACTACAACACTATAAAACTTATACTCGACAGCTAATGTTATTTAACAGAACTCGTATATCAGCACGTATTAATAAATTCTTTGCTCGAACATCATGAAATGATTAATAGAGCTTTGAGTACATAAGAGGTCAATAGTTTCTGGAATGTAGCGTGCAGAGCCAGAGAAGATGACAAACATGGGGATAAGGGTGTAGAGTGAAAGGAATCCCAAACGCACGCTTTGGTTTCGTCTTAGTGATAATTGTGTTTAAGAATTACTAATCATCTTACTTCTTAATCTGAAAACTCGACTCGATAACAATGCCGAGCATGCGAGTCCAAGAATCTTGAAATGAATACAAATGGCAGTCTAAGAGCACCTCAAGAGCTTTGCCGGCACCCTTATGGTGGTTGACATGATAATTAGATTAAATATCTTAATCATGATGTTATATTTATTATAGTTGTTAACAACTTGAATTTGTTATTTTATTGATGATATGTGTAGCCATGGGATTTTTTTTATTTGAATCTTTGGTCGTGACACGTGGAATATATCAAATCAAACCAAACATATCATGTTCACTCGAAAGTAGAGTCTGGACTCGTACTCTCCAGAATAGAGAAACTATTTCCGTCAGTATAGCCAGGCAAGTTTTGATTTATTTCATTTTAATATCTGTTTTGGCATGCTGCAGAAGGCATGAAAAGACAAATTCGGGTTAATAATTGAAAAACAGAGAAAATATAAAAGAAAAGTCGTTTCGATATAAATAGGATGCCTGAAAGGTGGTTAGGAGTATCGTAGGAGGAGGGTTGAATAATTACTCGAGTGAGACATATTAAAGTATGCAAGAATGAACAAGAACCTGCACGAGTTAGATACTGAGGATCAGAGTTCGAGCAGTGAGGCAGATGGAATAAGTTCTGGACCCGAAACACCGATCCAGGTAACACTCAAAGTACTACATACATTATAGTTCTTTTGCCAGAGGCCCCCTGGCTGCTGGCTAATTTATCAAAATTATCTAGTTTCAACAAGTTTCTATCCTATAAGTCCTTGTTCACAGTATGAACCTATACTTTCTCTGCAGAGAATGAGTCTTCATACACTATTAGTTCTTGTTCTTTAATACTTACTATGAATCATTCCGATGAGCAGGCTATGAGACACGAAGGACAAAGGCAGAGGCAAGGATCAGCAAATATCGCAGTAGCAAGGTCAAAATCATGGCGCCCTTCACTGCAGAGCATTTCTGAGGCTGCAAACTAGTGGTTGTTAGTTGTAAAGTTTCAGAACCTTGGAGAAACCAGATAGAATTCCATGGAACTCGGTTCTTACATTTATTCTGCAATCTCTCAACTGTAGTCCAGTGTGTGAACATATATCAAGCAATAAGAAGCCTGCATAGCGTAAAGAGCAAGAGCAATGGGACTAACATTATTTCTAAGTTACAGTTGCCTTGTATCGTCATCCATGTTCTTAGTAAACGAATGTCAGTGCAGCCAAAGGCGCTTAAGAAGTTTTTCCCCCTCAGAAACAATCAGCATTGTTCCAGGTCCTCCTCGTGCCAGAATCCGCTAGATATCTGGTTTATCATATATGTAAGTGAACATCATTTCACTTCCAATGCTGTTTCTTAGGATTCGTGTTTTGTCCCTTTCAAGAAGGTGCTGCCAATTTTTCTATATGTGCTCATCATAAAATCTCATCAGCAATCCATAGTTACTTTTTGTTTGTCAATGTATTAGGGAGTGGGCATATTATTCTCTGGAATATTCGGAACTGGAAACGGGTCGTCGGTATCTGTGTAAGATTCATAAATCTCGTTTTTATAAAATTACCTTGTAACGAAGTTGATGAGTGATCGAACACTGGATTTAATTTACAGGGAAAATGCTGGTTTGCTAGCTCTCACACGTGTGGGCAGCCGAAGGGTTGTGCAGATATCTGCTGGATTCATGATATTTTTTTCTATACTTGGTAATTTCCTCACTGTTTGAATGCACTGAATTCATTTAAAATGATCAAAATCTGTCTTTGTTGATAATTATTTCATGCTTTTATGTTCAGCAAAATTTGGAGCAGTCTTTGCCTCAATTCCTGCACCGATCATTGCAGCTATGTATTGTCTTTTCTTTGCCTATGTGGGTAAGTGCTTACACAATTTGTTGTTGGCTATGTCGTTACACCAATCTGCAAAACTGAATTGTGCATTTTCCAGGTGCTGGTGGCCTTAGTTTCCTTCAGTTTTGCAACTTGAACAGCTTCAGAACAAAGTTCATCTTGGGCTTCTCAATTTTCATGGGATTATCGATTCCGCAGTATTTTAACGCCTGTCCATACTAAATCTAGATGGGTAAGCAATCATATTCTTTTTCTTGGCATGCCTTGGACAAAAGAATTTGTTATCTGCATTTCATTTTATAATAATTTTTTCGCAGTTCAACGATATGATCAATGTCCCATTCTCGTCAGAAGCGTTTGTTGCTGGCTTGTTGGCTTTGTTTCTAGATGTCACACTTCATCACAAAGACAATGCTACAAGGAAGGACAGGGGTATGCAATGGTGGGACAAGTTTAGGTCATACAAGACGGATACCAGGAGCGAGGAGTTCTATTCACTGCCCTTCAATCTCAACAAATTTTTCCCGTCTGTGTAATATGATTGATGGGGAAGTTCTCTATAACTGCGTGACTGAGGTATCTTGTAGCAGTTTTTGTGGGTATCAAACCTAAATTCTTGATTGTTTCTCCCTCTTTTGAATTTTTGCTGAAGAAAGAAGAAAAACTAGCAGTACATACCATCTCATTTTCTTTCTACTCGTTCGTCAATCAGTATATGTATCTCTCTTTTTTGACAGAACATGGATTAAAGGGCCTATTTAACTCGACAATAGTATACGAATCTATTAGTGTGCTTCGTTGAGAGGCTGACTAAATATCAAGTGCTGCTTCGGTACCATGCCATTACACTTTTCTAGGAGATGGTTAAATGCTTCAAATTATTGTGAATTCATATTTACCTTATTGACGGGAGAGGGGTATCCGCCTACTATTTACACATTTACATCTGATGCATATATTAATCGTGATCATGTCTGTGTAGTATTAGGTTCTTGTTGAGCTTGGACTGCAGAAAAGAGATGAAAGCTTCGAGTTTACTTGTTTTATTGACTTCTTTTGTAATTTAAACTCTCTTGCCCTGTTTCTTTGGCATTTGAATCCTGAGCACATTACATTTGTTAAATTCCTGCTCCTTGGACATTCTTAAACAACTCTAGACCAACACTTGCATGCTCTTTAAACTACTGACTATAAGCTGAAGAATGTGCAAAAATGACTCTAAAAAACCCATATCCGTTTACTCCAGGAAATTCACAAACTTGTTCAACTGAAGTGGTATATAAAGAATTAGAAGTCAGTGTATGTGATTTATGTGAGAACTCCTTATATAAAGTGATCATAGCTCTGTGATTTATGTGAGAACTCCTTAGATAAAGTGATCATAGCTGGCCGAAATTTGAGATTAGAGCTCCAACATGCAAATGCTTGTTTCAGAGCAAGAACAATCTCATGTTCTTGTTGTCTTGTGGGACGAGGGAGGCGTGTGTTGGGTTCATGTTGTCTTGTGAGGCGTGTGTCCAGCTGATCATTCAACATTCGACTTTTAGTGCATTTGAGCTTTGAGGGATGCGAATGATGAGAGGAAGACTCCTGGATGGCTTTCCGTGATTATTTCTAGTGCCACCACTCCAAAGCTGTACATGTCACATTTTTCGTTTACAACCATGCAACCTCTGTTAAAAAATTAAGGAACATATTAAAAAAAAAAAAATCGTGGACACTGCGCCTTTTTGATCATGATAGGAACAGAATGTCTTTAGAAGAGTAATACTCATCAAACATGTAGAACTCTAAAGAACTTATTTTCCTCAGTGGCTCTTCTTAAAAGAGCTTCTAATTTTAAACTTTAAAGTGAACAGCATGTTTTTCATTAATATTTTAGCCCGCCAGACTGCCAAGGAGAGAAAGAGATACTCATGGCCGCATAATATAAACGACTCACATTTTACTAGTGCATGAGAGCTTCTAATTCTTTTCTCATGGCAGAGTAGAGGATGCAGGATTTTTCAAGGGGCTACTTTGTACTTATAAAAGAAATTAAAAAAAGTCTTGAAGAAAACAAAGACATTCAAATTCATAACGTAAAAATTGAAATTGTTCACCTTTTCATCAAAAAAATTGTGTATATCTAATTTTTTTTAAAAAAAAATGAGTTGTAGGACACACGTCTCTCCCGTGCTACAAGACAGCAAGAACATGACTCTCTTTTTCTTTTGAAACGCGTCGCCAACTTCTCCTCCTTTCCATACCTCCAAACACTTTATCTTCACAACTTAATGTACATTCATCTCCAACAACACTCTTTATATCCACTCTCTAAACAATATATTACTATGAAATAACTTTTATTAAATAGGAGTACAATGCAAAAGTGTAGAGAGAAAGTGGGTCCTTATATTATTTTACAATAAAATATAACTTAAAAGTGGGTGGTAGACTCTTAAAATAGAGGAGAGAGAAGAGGCTCTTAGAGCAAGTCCAATAGGTGTGCTAAATCAAGTCTTAGGGGGTGGTATTGTATCATGATTTTTAATGACTTTTATTGACTTTTAAAATCTAGGTGTATTCAATTAAGATTTTTAAATACTCTTTAAAAGTAAGGAGGTATTGTATCAGGATTTTTAAAAAGTCTTTCAAAGTTTGAGGTATTTAATTACAACTTTTAAAGAGTTATCAAAAGTCAGTGGTTATTCAATATATCAATGACTTTGATGGAAACATATTTTTGATGACTTTTAATGACTTTTTATTAAAAATTGCATATGTTTTTTCAGAAAATTGTCACGCCATTATTGATAAGATTTGACATGACTTTATCTCTCCCCAATTAACCGATCGCTCAAGAATATTACACCCAAATCACAACTATAGCATCTCAAATCCTCACAACTATAAAATTTCTTCATGACATAAAGAAAATCCATTTGGTTGATATTCAACTCCCGCTCCAATTACATTACTCTTAAGTCTCTTGTATTTCTCTTTTATTAGTAATAATTATTTAATATTTTTATTAGGTTTGTACATTTAATTATTCAATTCTCAAATAAATATTCTACTTTTATTGCAATCAAGAATGTTATTTTTTTTTTTAGATTTTGGGTTCATTTTATTAATAGTTAAAGGAAATTATTGATTTTAGATTAGAAATTTATTGAAATTTAAATGAACTTTAAATATATGACTTATAATATTTATTTGAGCATTAGTGTCGTTGTTTACTATGTCGACTTATTTTATTATTATTACTTTTATTTTTATAATTTTTTATTTTTTTTCAACTTTTTTTTGAGAAGATAAAGAGAAAGATTAATTTTAACACATAAATAAATTATTATTTTAATTTCTTTAGCACAAGGCCCTCATTTTGCTTGAGTCGTGCATGATCACCATATATATAATACAACAATAATACTTTGTACTCGATTTCGTAGTCGCCGGATCTGAGAACATACACCCAACTTGGGTTATACAAGAGATCGAGAGAGTATAGCAAAAGGTCCGGAGGGTTTCAGAGAGTTTATTTATGATTTTAATAAAAGTCTACTAAAGTATTTGAAAGTTATGAATTTGTAATAAAAAGTATGTTAAAGTTTTTAAAAGTCATTGTCTAGGAGTCATGAATTTTTTTTTTTGAAATCTTAAGAAGTCAACAAGAGTCATTAAAAATCTATAAAATCCATTAAAGTCATCCTTTCAAAATTTGTCATTAAAAGTTACGATACAATACCACCCCCTTAAATCCAAAAATAGGGAATATGGGATAAAATTGCACTCCAACACTATGCTAGTGATGTGCTAAATCACTAGCACAAACCTCCCCTTCCCTATTTTTAGAATATGCTAGCCACTTCTAAACTATTTTTATCATTAAAATATTCATTTCCCTCTCTCTTCCACATCATTTCCCTCTCTCCTCCACTATGCAGTTGTTTAAATTTAATATTATTATAATAATAGGGAATGGATATAGGGAGTACTATTGGAGCTCATGTGCTAAATTTTGTGCTAAATCACTAAGACATATTATTTTATAATATTTTTAGGGAACCTCTTAGCATAGTGTTGGACTTGCTCTTAAGGTTTTGAAGAGCCTCGAAGAGTCGGAGATGCTCTTAGCTTTCAGTCTACACAGTCTCTCTGTTTCATTCCCAAGCCTCTCCTTCATCCCAAATTATCCCAAATCCCAAATTAATCATCGATATGTCGATTCTTCCTGACTTGGATGGTGGCACACTCGGTACAGACATGATGTTTGAATTTTTTTTTGAGAAGTTCTATGGAATCGCTGAAGCGATTGTATTTCATATCTAGAAATTGGGCCTCTCCTTCATCCCAAATTATCCCAAATCCCAAATTAATCATCGATATGTCGATTCTTCCTGACTTGGATGGTGGCACACTCGGTACAGACATGATGTTTGAATTTTTTTTTGAGAAGTTCTATGGAATCGCTGAAGCGATTGTATTTCATCTCTAGAAATTGGGAGACGTTTCTGAATCTTCCATATTTCAATAAGCTGTACTATGAAAGAAATCCGAGGAATCAATGTCTATCGCTTCCTACATCTCAAAATAAAATTATTTTTATTGTTTATTTGCATTTCAGCGGAAGTTTCTGAGCAGAGAATGTTAGAGGATGCCTTCATTCAACAAGAATAGTAGAGCTGATTGAAATATGGAACGCCAACAAATGTCTCCCAAATTCTGGATATCAAAGACAGCATTTCAGAGACTCTATACAGCTTCTGAAAAAAATAAAATTCAACATAATGTTAAGTGAAAGATTAGTATTTGACAATCTTTCAATAATTTTCAAAATAAAGTAGTGTACTAGATTTGAGGAAAAACATAACATTATAGTATTATAGATAATGTTGTGAAATGGTAAAAAATATATTGTTAAATTATAAAAAAAAAATATGCAACGGTAAAGAAATGCTGTGGATTGGTAAAGAATTACATAATATGATTATATAATTTTTGTTGTCTGTGTTATCATTTTGGTGTTGAACATGTTAATAAAGGTATGGAATCAATCAGACTAGCGTATACAAAAAATCAAATAAATGAAGGTCGAACTTTGAAAAATGGAATATTTCAGTGAAAAAAAAATTAAAAAAAATTCATATATAAAAAACGATTTTAGAGCTGATTTTAACAGAACCAATTCAACGAGTTAACATAAACAGATTGAACGACCCCCTTACTTTTGAATCTGGATTCATCACTGTCTGGACCAAGTGTTCAATCATCTAATTCAGAAATCGACATATCTATGATAATTTTGGTATCTTGTGGAAAAGAGTATGTTAGGATTCGTGATAATTTGGTGATGAAGGAGATAGAGTTTGTGTTTAATTTATCTGATGTGTGTATATGACTGACAGCAAAATCCCGCTAATTTCAATTCAAAATAATAATTGAACACGTGTATCTTTTCGAGAAATCATAAAAGCATCGTAATCGAATATTCGGGATAAATCAAAACACTTACAAGATATGTCGTAATAATATCATATTAACTAGCACAAAAAGTACGTTTCGCGGTGATCTAACAATATTTATTTTAATTTTTTTAATGAATTTATCTATATTATACTATACTACTAAATCTAAAATATTAAAAGTTTTGTTCAATCGACCGGTATTATAAATATATCATATATAGTAAATTGTAATGATAAATTGATTAAAATATTATATAAATAAAACATCGTGTAACAACAAATCGAACGATAAATAAATCAAATCTACATTATTTAGAACCATGATTTAATGTAGTAGTCTGAATAGATAAATTGATTATTTTGTAACTTTTCATATAGTATCATCAATTTAATTTATACTTTTATGAAATTATATAGGAAACCATAAAAGTTGTGATAATATTTAGTACTTACTATCATATATTTGATAATTAAATTACACTCGGAAATTATAATAATACAAACAATACAACAATACAAGCATTATTTACAATGACACCTTACCACTGACATTATATAAGATGACTTATAGTCAAATCTTACAAAATATACTGTATTTCCTCTGTTCTTGTCAATTTTTAATTTTTGGTTTTGGCTCAGATGTTAAGAAATATGTATAAAGTAGTAGAAAAAAGAAAGAAAAGTGGGCAAAGTGATGTGACTCGTTGATTTTTAATGTATTAAAAAGAGATACCAGAATAAAAGCAGTATGAAAATAGAGGAAAAGTGGGAAAGTGATGGGTCACATAGACTATATTTGATAAGTTTTGAAATGTAAATAATTGGATGATATCCTAAAAAGCAAACCGCAAAGAAATGGTTGGGACACCGTAATAATATCAATGATACTGGTGTATTTAGAGTAAGATGTTAATTTGGATCACCTACGATTGTAATCTACACGACATTCATAGCGGAGAGAAGAAATTTCATTTCTAGTTAATATTACAGTAATGATAGTGTTGTTATATAGAGTAAATAACAAACTTCATTCTTCCAGAACTACGTTCCTCAGCCAGAGACAAGTCGACGAGGGAAATCATTGTCTTGGAGACTTGGACTAGTTCATAGAATGTTACTAACGCCTCTGATAGGTACTACAACACTATAAAACTTATACTCGACAGCTAATGTTATTTAACAGAACTCGTAAATCAATCCGTATTAATAAATTCTTGCTCGAACATCATGAAATGATTAATAGAGCTTTGAGTACATAAGAGGTCAATAGTTTCTGGAATGTAGCGTGCAGAGCCAGAGAAGATGACAAACATGGGGATAAGGGTGTAGAGTGAAAGGAATCCCAAACGCACGCTTTGGTTTCGTCTTAGTGATAATTGTGTTTAAGAATTACTAATCATCTTACTTCTTAATCTGAAAACTCGACTCGATAACAATGCCGAGCATGCCAGTCCAAGAATCTTGAACTGCATACAAATGGCAGCTTAATAGCACCTCAAGAGCTTTGCCGGCACCCTTATGGTGGTTGACATGATAATATAGTAGATTAAATATCTTAATCATGATGTTGTAATTATTATAGTTGTTAACAACTTGAATTTGTTATTTTATTGATGATATGTGTAACCATGGGATTTTTTTTATTTGAATCTTTGGTCGTGACACGTGGAATATATCAAATCAAACCAAACATATCATGTTCACTCGAAAGTAGAGTCTGGACTCGTACTCTGTAGAATAGAGAAACTGTTTCCGTCAGTATAACTAGGCAAGTTTTGATTTATTTCATTTAATATCCTGTCTTGGCATGCTGCAGAAGGCATGAAAAGACAAATTCGGGTGAATAATTGAAAAACAGAGAAAATATTAAAGAAAAGTCGTTTCGATATAAATAGGATGCCTGAAAGGTGGTTAGGAGTATCGTAGGAGGAGGGTTGAATAATTACTCGAGTGAGACATATTTTATCATCTCTGCAAGGTGGTGAGTACTGCCAAGATATCTCATCCTTGCTTCTAATTTTTCTCCTCCTTGTCTGTCGCCTCTTTCTTCGACTTGTAACAGAGGTATGGGAAATTGTCAGGCAGTAGATGCTGCAGCACTAGTAGTACAACATCCGGATGGAAGAATCGAAAGGATGTATTGGTCAGTTTGTGTTAGTGAAGTGATGAAAATGAATCCGGGGCACTATGTTTCTCTTATAATACCATTGCCTGCTGATGGGGAAGAGAATTTGGATGAAAAGGCGAAAACAGTGCAGTTTACGCGTGTCAAGCTTCTTAGGCCAAGTGACAAGCTTGTTCTTGGCAAAGCTTACCGGCTTGTCACCTCTCAAGGTTGGTTCTTATTTAGCTTTGTTGAGATTACCATATACTAATAGTACTAGCTCATTTATGATTATGTAAATTGTTATGCTTAAATTCTGTTTATTTTGATTGTTTTCTTGTAGAGGTGATGAAAGTTTTGAGAGAAAAGAAGTATGCAAGAATGAACAAGAACTTGCGCGAGTTGGATACTGAGGATCAGAGTTCAAGCAGTGAGGCAGAAGGAATAAGTTCTGGACCCGAAACACTGAGCCAGGTAACATTATAGTTCTCTTGCCAGAGGCCTCCTGGCGGCTGGCTGATATATCAGAGTTCCCTAATTTCGACAAGTTTCTATCCTATACTTTCGCTGCAGAGAATGAGTCTTCATACACTAGTAATTTCTTGAACTTTAGTACTTACCCTTCTATCGTTCCAATGAGCAGGCTATGAGAAACGAAGGACAAAGGCAGAGGCAAGGATCAGCAAACATCGCAGTAGCAAGGTCAAAATCATGGCGCCCTTCACTGCAGAGCATTTCTGAGGCTGCAAGCTAGTGGTTGTTGGTTGTAAAGTTTCAGAACCTTGGAGAAACCAGATAGAATTCCATGGAAATTGATTCTTACATTTATTCTGCAATCTCTCAACTGTAGTCCAGTGTGTGAACATATATCAAGCAATAAGAAGCCTGATTAGCGTAAAGAGCAAGAGCAATGGGACTAACATTATTTCTAAGTTACAGTTGCCTTGTATCGTCATCCATGTTCTTAGTAGACGAATGTCAGTGCAGCCAAAGGCGCTTAAGAAGTTTTCTCCCCTAAAAAACAATCAGCATTGTTCCAGGTCCTCCTCGTGCAAGAATCCGCTAGATATCTGGTTTATCATGTATGTAAGTTCTCTGCAGTCAGTTTAAATCACCGCAGAGTGGTCCATGTTCATCAAACTGGCTCTTCTGATGTTAACATCAACGAAAAGCTAGAAACAGCAACATAAGAGCTGTTCAGATAGAACTGTTTACTCTATTATGAGATTGAGGTCCCATATTTCACTTCAGAATCAATCATTGAACTAAACTCATGTGAAGTCTATGCTGGCCACAAAAGAGTTACATAATATCTGATGTAAAGTCCTTCAATGTACTAAAGCCTCAGAACACAGATCAGCTTCTGAAAATTTGTTTTACGCAAAAATTCACCTCTTTGTCTTGCAAATTCTAATCAATCAGACAAAATATGCTCGGTTAGAATGTAATTCATCAGAGACAGCAACTACATTATTATCAGATTGGCCTTTTCCTCTCGTCGACATGAGCCTGGAAACAAGTTCAATGTCTTCTTATCGCGAACTAAATACGTTTCTTAGTTCAGCTGTCAGTCTGTCACATCCCCAGAGACTTGTGTATTAGTACATTTGGTTTGATTAGATGTATCCAACAAGATGTAACGATTAATCCTACCAAGCTTTGCCTTGAACAAAACCAGCAAACATAGTGATATAGCTTCTAAAGACTTGCTCTTAAATCTCATTAAGTCAAAATCACATTACAACATAGGGATATACTAATAATACTAGAGTTATTGTCTAGTGGCCAAATTTATCTCCTATCGTCCCAGGTCCGAGAAGAGCTTATTCTTTGCCCGGCTCTGACTTTCATTCTAGATTCGAAAAGAACTTATCCTAGGTTCGAGAATAATTAATCCTACATCATCCTAAATTCGATTCTCCCTCACCTGAAATTCACTGAACACATATAAACTACTTATCAAGAAGAGAGCATATACATGAACAAGGTAAAAAGCCATAACAACAATTAAATTGTTTCAAAACAATGTCACCCACACACGCATACTTTTGAGAAACTAGAAAGGAGATCTGTTTGGGCCTGGTAAGTTCTAATGAGGGCTTTCTATCATGGGCCTTTAGTAAGTTGTTTTGAAATTCGACAAATGCTAGAAGTCTACTATGATTAGACCAATTGATTTTTAAAATCGGGACAGGTGGTCTCCTCGTGTAATGAGATGGGCTTAGTCTAGTCGAAAGGCCCAGTTCCACATGAATCTTTTCCGTCGGTATAATAAAATATAGCCCGAATTCTATATAATTTATGTAAAAATAACTATTTTTACACGGTTGATAACTCACTGGTTAAGAACTTATCCTCTGTCGTCTCAGGTCACCCTGCTCACCCCGAGATTTCTCAGAACAAATACTCACTTGTAAAGGCTATAAGCCATATTTGTAAAAAAAAAAAAAAGAAGGAAAATGCTAGAAATCCAAAAAACTATTCCCGAATCTTTTTTTCAAATATTGATCGGTAATATTTGATTTGATTAGTTTCAATCATATTAATAATAATACCATTTATATACATAAATTAATAGATTAAAATCAGTCATTTGTCTGTCAAATCATTTTTAAAAAAAAACTTTCAATAATAAAATTTATAATCCAATTTTATATATAAACACCTGGCTAGTAAGACGATTTCAATGATCAATGAAATTATTGTACCATATTCTGACCTGTAGACAATATTCTAAAGTTGGCACCACCCATAAATTTAAAGCCACAAAAACTAAAAAAAATACAACTAAAAAGTGAGAGGACAGTTTACTTTCTATTTTGGTTCCTCCTTTTCCGGTTGGGGTTTTGTCAATATTCTTAAATGCCTTCCTTTTATATTTGTAAAGCTCATCTCAAAGATTCCACTCTCTGTATATACAATGTAGTACAAATGAACTAGTTTTAGTTCTTTATATAATTATATATACATCAAGATATACTTAATTTATCGGGTTCGGTTTCGATTTCAGTCTGAATTAGCCTCCCTGTTGAAATTGCAGGGTTGTTTATGATTATAGAGATGACTAATTTGTCTCCACTGGGAGAATATTGGAGGTCCATTTCAGGCAACCAGGCTGCAGCACTACCGAAAAGCAATAAAGAAAAAAATTATTAAATATTCATAAATAAACAAATACGCTCCCTCGAGCATAGAGATGCCCTCGTTCTTTACATATCTTCCTCAGACGTCTTACTTTTCATGCTTATATGTGTATGGTATCCAAAGATAGATTTTGATATGTCGAGTCTGATATTGTGCTCCCACTTTAGATAGCTGATTAAACATGCACATTCTTTTCTACTCAACCCTACTTTTTAAAGCTCACATGCATTATGCATACCCTCCATCAAGCTGCCAAGAAAGCCCTACTTAAGTTTATTTTACAGCGCCAGAAATGTATTTTCAAGGGTCAAATTCTGATTCCGTCACTGATATAAATACACGCGAGGTTTTATAATTTTGGATACTTCAAATTTGAGGAAAGGGATGTAATTTTCCGGTTTAATTAAAATTAACACAAGCAAACTCTAATATACCAAGCCTCCGTACTTTATGAGTGGAGACAGGATCTGAGACGGTCTACGTCTTAACTTCCCGAAGGCCCTGCTCCAAACGGGATACAAATTGTTAATTAAAATAACGATGGAATAGATGGATCGGAGTGAGTCTCGATTCATGTCAACTGTCCTAAAACAAAATTATAAAATTTTCTAATATAAATTGGCATAAGTGTAAGAATATGAAACCTACTCCCAATCAGTTGTGATACATAGAAAGATATAGCGCACTTAATAGCATATACGATCGATAATGTAGAATTTTAGTCACGTACACGTATATAAATTTTTTTCGAAGAGACAAAAAGGCTTGGTTGCTATAATAATGAAGGTGGAACAAAAAGATATCCTTTTCGTTTCCTTTATCTTTATAATTCTGAATTCACAACATGGGATGGGGACGTATCTCACTTACTGGAGAGTAGTGCTGTCTTGCATTCACCATCAGATCATATCCCTCTTATAACTCAATATCATTCTCTCCTCACAAATTTTTCTCATCCTCCTTTTTATATTCATCGACATCCTCGTATTCAGTGCACAAGTCTCGTATGTCCTTAATTTTGAAAGTAGTTCTTTTTTAACAATGTAATAATTGGAATTTAGTGATTAGCAGGTACGGATAGAATGAAACCGTATGGGATGTACATGTAAGGAAATAAGAGGTCAATTATTCGGTCATTTTTTATGTGGACTCTACAAAGTTTAAATTCTGCTGTGAAAGCAGATAAAGAGTGACTAAAGCACTGCAACAATATTCTGGTTGTACAGAAATTGTGTTTTTGGGCTTACATAGGATTCCTATCTTTGTAGAAAGAAGCTTTGAAATGTTCTGGAAAAATGTCAAAGCAAAAGAGAGAGTGCGAGCTAGTGTGATGTTTAAGCTTAACTGGCTCGCCCAGGTCCCCCAGCTTTTGCCACATGACACTGTTGAGCTCTATTAAACACTAGAGTCATCTTATGTACATGTAATACTAGGTGCGAGCATGTTTGTCCGGATTTTAAGTTATTGTCGAGTTTAAAGTAAAAATATTTGTGTGTAATGTGTTATAGGTCGACTTAAAGTTAGAAATAAGTCAGACTTAAAGTCAGTTTGAGATATTTTTTCAGTAACTTAATTTTTCTAAAACGAATTTGATAAAAATTATCCACAAATCACTTCTATTTTTATTATTATCTTTAATAATTTACAAGTGGTTACTAGTCAAAATTATCCAAACAAATATTTTAAACTTTCAACTCATTTCATTAAATCATGTTAAGTTATAAATCACAATTTTAAATTTAGTTAAACCTCTTTTGTCTGAATTTGTAATACATGAAAATGTACTTGCTGTTTCAACTAGACCTAAATTTAACAATGAAGAACGACTATAACAACAAAACTTGACCCATATGGGCAAATAAAACTATAATTATTTATGTGACCACATTGTCTAAATTACTATATATAATGCATGTAACTAACGTAAACCTTAACGACAAGCATTACAATTAAACTATAGAATGTTTAAACCAACTGACTTTATTAAGATTTGTGGGGTTTGGCAAATTAGGTTAGGAATCTCTTGTTGACAAAAATCCAAAAATTGTATCAATATTTCTAAATATGTGAGCTAACAAGGTATCGTGTCACTAAATTGTGGGCCTCCTTTTGTCGTAACGAACTAAACTTTATATAATGTACATATTATTCTGGTATTTATCAACCATTAAGTAACACACTTGTGCAATATACGCTTAAAATATTTATTAACATTTTTTAGTAAATTAAAAGTTAGTATTGGATATATTGTGTATATAAATTGAACTGATAGTTTGATAGCATTCCCCGTTGTCTCATTATTTGTCTATCAAATAATTAGGTCTAAGAACAGTCCAAATTTCAAACATTTTCTTCATCACTAGCTAGCTTGGGGACATGGTTACTATTTAATTAATATATATAAATGTAGTCAATTCACAATTTTTCAGTGTGTTATGACTGGATGGAATAGTTCTTTAATCTAACTGGTCACTTAATCCAAATCCAATGGCATATAGAAACGACACTTGCATATATAGTTAAATTACATATTTTATACAAAAATTGAAAGATGAAAATTTTGCCTTAAGAAGACAAAGTATAACTATAATTGTGTTTTATCATCCTCTTTACTGAAATTCGATGATTAATCATGATTAGTCAATGATTAATTTATGTTTCGTAAATCATTGAACAGATTAAATCTCCGATTATTCAAATCTGATTAATCTCCTGATTAATCAATGTTCTGTAACTCCACATATTAATTCTGATTCTCATTTTTTACGACATATATCACAAAACAAATATTAATTTAACGAGATTATCATTTATCAATTCTCTGTATTGCCGAGCAGGACCATGGTATGATAAAAACGAGCAACAAAGTCATGGGGTACCCCAAAGTCATGTTTTATTTGATCCCCAGTCAAAGCGTAAAATAATGGGACTGTCACCTAAGTCAGGGTGCCAGGCCCTTCCAGCTAGGGCAAATACAACATATACGATGCATGCATGATTATATATACGTACTCTACATGGACTAAGGAACATAAGTCCAAGAAGAACTGTTAGTATTATTTGTACTGAAATTTTGTTGTTGTTTCTTTGCCCATGTCTATTTACAGCTGTTTAATCCAGCATGAATGTGACTCCTGATTCCCTATCAGGTCCAGGATTAGATAACTAACAATCAAAGTACGTTCCACGTAAACGCGCGTTAGTTTATTTTGGTTTTTAGCGGTAACAACATATGTTTAGAGGAAAAAAAATAATTTAAAACGTCAATTTGATGGAAAATCATCTAATCTTAGAGATTCATGTTCTGTGCCTAATATTTCATTTCGACATAATTATGCAGTGATCTTGAATTTGACAGATCCCGATCTATACATAAAAAAACCATACTAGGGAGCCGTTTGGATAAACGTAAAAAAAGATACTTCTTACTTAAAGGAAAGAAGTGGACAATATGTGAGAATAAATTAAGATTTATGAGTGATTAAATTGTTTGAAAAAAAAAATAAAAACCTTGTAACAAAAACATTATCAATTTTTTATAAGTGTTTATCGTTTTATATATAGTGGGTGTTTGTTTGGGACTTATAAGTCCAGCTTCTGGATTATAAGTTAGGAGCACTTATTCGTACCGTTTGTGTAATAAGTCAAGAAGCACTTATAAAAAGCTAGGAATGCTAGCTTTTGTTTCAGGGCTTCTACTTATTTGCCAAACACTTAATCACTTATAAGTTTTATCTTACTTCTAAATTCTACTCCACTTATTTATTTTAAGCAAGAAACACTTATTTTAAACTCACTCAAACGGTCCCATAAACAGGTAAAAAAAAAGTAGAAGTCAGGTTTTTATGAATCAGTTTTTTCATAAAAACTTTGGTTTAAATGTTTAAATCTTGATAAATGGATTAAGAAAGAATAACATCATGACTTTCTATTCCACTGCACTGCATGAGAGTCTGAGTCCTTTCAGAGCACTGCATGATATATCTCTCAGAAAACTCCATAACATGGGTATTAAATGCACTGCTAAATAATTTCACAAACTTACAAATCTTTTCACTGTCATGCACATGCATATTATCAGAAAAATAATCAAGTATTTACATATATTTATTTTTGACATTATACTCATTCATCAAAATACAACACACTTGCAAAAGGCCCCAAAGACCTTTTCTTACATTCTCAGACCAAATTTAAGCCTTTATCCAGGGATTTCATTTCTCCCCTCATAAAAAAATCAAACAAATACCAGAACTTGTTTAACAAAAAAAGAGAAAACACACGTGTAGCCATCACTTCACACGTGTCAGAACATCACTCAAAGGGGTCCACACAGACCAATTTCCCGCCAAAAAACAGCATGCACACAGATTACAGGGAGCCATCTGAATTATAATTTTTAAATAAAATTCTTTATTTTTCTTCTACAGAGAGCTTCTTTGACTTTTCTTCACCACCATTGATGGCTCAAACTTCAAGGTCCCTAAGCTCCATTAATGGCACCTTCAGTGGGGCCCTTCATCTTCCTCAATTCAATAGCATTCATGATTCAACAATGAATGCACCCTTTGAATTTTCAATCTCATTCTCCACAATCTCAATGTACTTCACTGTACTCCATGACTCCCCATTCTAGGATTATTAAACCAATAAACAAAATCTCACACTCCAAAAAGATATGTACATACAATCCCCTTCATTGGGAATTGAAGCTCCAAAGCCATGTTAATAAATGGCCCTCCATTCTCAAAACTTTTGCAAAATTCTTTTTTTTTTTTCTTTTTTCAAGCCCACAATAAATATAAATATTGGTAGACATGTTGGACCACCACGAGGTCTCTTCCATCTTCTTTCTTTTATTTTTATATGCTTATTCTTATTCATATGTTGCTTTGCTTTCTCCTTTTCTACCACCTTAATCACAGCTTCCTCTGTCATCATCTGCCCACAAGCTGTTATTCAATCTCCTCCTTTTAGAAGATAAAGAAGATGAAGATGAAGAAGAGGACGAGGATGAAGACGAGGACCCTACACAAGCCCGAGCCGCGACCCGAGCCGCGACTCGGGCTTGTGGCAGTGGCTTTGATCTCTTCTTTGTTTTTTTATCAACTCCGACTCCTTGCATAATTAGCCTGTAACAGCTGATTATCTTGTCCTGAACATATGACACTATATGTTAATTTATTCGAGATCAAACATATTCAGTATATCCCGCTCGTGTAGGCTAAAAAGCTTACTTTTCTTAGTCCATCGCACCACGATTCGGCATGGTCTGCATTTATAGGAGACAAGTTTGGAATATCGTTGGCTGCACAAAGAATTGTCGCGGCAGCTATGCATGATGGCCTGAACTCCAGAAAACTGGCTTCTGTCCATGTTCATCACTTGTAAATTAAGAAATATGGATGCATAATATATTAATATGCACGTGCATGCATGCATGCAGATACATAAACCGGTACACTAAAGATTTTCATATAAGGTATATGTGTAAACTTAAAAAATGTGCTTCTTAATTAAAATAAAAAAGTGAACTAGAAGTGAGAAATAAATTAAGACTTTAAACTGTTTGGGAAAGAAGTAGATTTCCCAAACAAAAACTACCATTTTCAACTTCTTATAAATATTTGGCTTTTTACATAAACGGATCAAGAAAAGTACAAGCCGATCTTTTAGATAAAGAAGCTCAAAGTAGTGGTAGTCAGACATGCACATAGATTTTCATATATTGTACATACCTTGAATATTGGATAAAATAATTTCAGTGGCCTTGGAGATGAGGAAGAGTGTATAAGTTCCTTGAGGATCAAGTTTGTAAGCGAAGAAGCTGAGGAAGCTAAACGGTGTAACAGATTTCAGCCGCCAATCTAGTACGCCCAATACAAGAAACTCCATCCTTCTGATTGTTTTCGGTTCAAAAACATATTTTGCATCTTCAACCTATACATATAGACAGTGATTCAGTCGAGAACAATTTTCCCGTCACAACCAGTGACGGAATCAGAAAAAGAAAGAACTCCGTATATATACCTGAATATCCAGGAGAGAAGGAACCAGAGATTCCTCCATTTTAGCAGCTAATGACAAGCAAGCCACTGATAAAAGTTGCAATGGCCATCCATTTGTTTGCTGAAATTATTAGACAAAATGTCAATAATTAGAGCCAATATATCTTTAACTATTATTGGCATTTTACCTAACCCCTGTCCATCTAGAAGCTTATTTTAAGCACATATTATATCAAATATATACAAACACACACCATTTTCAAGGGAAGAAATTAAAACATTTGCATGTCCCCTGGATTGATTATATTTTGCTCGACATTGATTCGACAGATCGTTTTCGCACGCTCCATTATTGAAAGGTTAGTTTCTAATTAAATAAATAATTTTCTGTATTTAATACACAAATAATGAAATAATTACATAATTAATTAATTTTTAGAGTCTGAAAATTCATTTACTTTTTTTACCGACAAAAATGACGAATCAGATGAGTACATCAGCTAGGGGACACCGATTTTGAACTCATTCACCTCTAAAATCAGGAAAAGCTGACTCCGAAATTAAAAAATATAATAATTGTACAAATACTTATTTCTTAAATTTTAATATTCAGGAAACAAAAGAGGAATAAATTACTTCCTAGCAATTCGGTAACGTTGGAAATTAGTTATAAACGGAGTTACAGTACCGCCGGCAAGTGATGGTTAGAGTAGAGGAACCGATCCATGTAGTTGACGGAAAGATACGCCGTTAGCGGATGCAGGCCGTAGTAACGCTGCACCTGCATATCGATTCATCTAAAATCTTAAAATGTTATTTAAAAAGTCGTGATATGAGTCAGCTTGGCGGCCATGCTAAAATGTCTGATTTTGTAGATTTTTGTAATATCTCGTTAAATGAATATATTTTTCGTCGATTTTGAGCTATCACGTAAAATCGGATATATAAATGATGTACCTTGAGAATCCATGCAATGGAATCCTCACGCGCACATGTCTCCACTGATTGAGACCGAATCCTCTCGACGTAATCAATACCCGGGACAAATTTTCTCTCATCTGCGATTAATCCGGCAATAGATTCCTCAAAATCGGCCAGAAATTCGATATCCGACGAGCACTCCGGCAAGTCCTCCGATAAGGTACCGGAGTCCTCGCCGCAGAGCAAGTCGGAGAACAAGTCATCGGCGTAGGATAGGATAGCTGACATGATGAATGATTGTTTTTCATGGTGGTGTCATCATTGATGATAGAAGTAGTGCTCGCCGGGAAGTTGGTCGGAAGAGTCGCCGGGATTTTGTGGACGGCGGGAGTGGAAAGTGAGGAGGGTTTGTGTTTGGTAACTAGGTTTGATGTTTCTCTATCAGTGTACAACGGACGTAGATATATTGAGTTGTAAAAAGGTTTTCCTTTTCTTTTTGAAGGCAAAATAGAGAAATACCGATTGGCAAGTGCATGTATATTTAGAAAAATAAAAAATACACGTATATAAGTAGGATTCTTTTAAATTAAGTTGTAGGATCCTATCATCCTAACACTAAAACATGCTCTGATATCACTTTTTCGATGTCAGCGTCAACCATTACATCAAAGACAGCTACTTGTTGAATATGTGGAGATTGTAGTTTTTATAATATAATGACAAGCGTTATGATTTGAGTTAGGAAAATGCTAGGCACCGAAATTTTTGATAAAAGAATAATGTTATAGCTCCGTGAGCCATGAAAACGTATTCCAAAGTTCTCCAATTTTGGATCAGTTTCGATTTCGGATAATTAGCTGAGACACATTTTTTAATCCAACAAAATATATTAACTTTCTCGAAATGCACATAGATCCTCAATTTAGGGAGAAAATAAAATCCATTTGAATATATGAATAAAAAACAGTAGCGGTACGTACTATCATCAAGACCTGCATCAGGCTTCAGGGGTGTATTCAATACCAGTACTCGGCAGAGAACAGAGTGTTGACTTTGAAGAACCAAGGGAGTATCTAATATACATAAATAATTGTTACTATAAATTTTTAATATGGTTATTAGGAAAAACATACTAATACTGTTAACAAATTCAAGAGAAATAAATCAACTTTTGAGGCCCGGTACATTTTCACGGCCGGATATGGGACGAGGATGTTTGTCCCGGGTTCAATTCTGACTCATCTGATAAATATTAAAACAGATACTCATTTGTAAGATGTATAAATTTAAATCAATGACTTTAAACGTTTTTTCCTCTGATGAATGTCGAGGTAGGGTAGTGTATTCTAATCATCGAACATATCACAGATCTGCAAGTATGGAACATCTCAACTCTCTGTTTCGTATGATCTAAATTTATATAAAATAACACAATCAACTCTTTATGTTACTTCTGTCAAAAAAAAAAAAAAAAAAAAAAACTCTTTATGTTACTCATGTAAAGGGCCGTGCATGTAAATTATTAAAGTGTGCATGTTTTTTTTTATTATTTCGAGCTAGCTTGTTAAATATTTAACTTGTGGCGGGCGTTGGGGTAAATCTAAAGGAGAAGCAATGAAAAATATGTAAAGGATGGTTGTCATGTTACTCGGAGAGAGTTAGAGTCATGTACTCAAATCACGTGACTTTGTGGGGTGCTAATTGTCAGTTCCATAGATAAGGTTTCACATCTACAAGTTGTTAGGAAAACAATACTCCCTCCGTCCCTATTTATCTGTCCACTTTGGAAGTGAAAATTTGTCCCTATTTATCTGTCCATTTATACTTTCAAAACTAATTTAATGATAGTTTTTCAAATATATCTTCATAATTTCAATTTTCAAGGCTTGACTTATTTAAAACTTGGTTGAATTCATGTTTTCAAGACATAAAGTAGGGGTATTCCATCATTTTCAAGATATTAATTAGAAGTATTTAATGAAAAAGTTTATACAATCAAGTATTTCTTGGTATGTGTTTTTTTTTCCAAAATGGACAGATAAAAAGGGACGGAGGGAGTAGTTTATTAATATTTTTGTAGATTTTTTTTATTTTTATCAATATTTTTGTAGATTTTTTTTATTTTTGTTTTTAACGTAGCAACCCACAGCCGAGCTCACGTGATACTCTGCAAAATACGTGAACTATAGTAAACCGCACTTAAGCAATTACACATTCTCCCTCTTCGGGAGTCGAACCTATAACCAAGAAGATACAAATCTCCTCTTTAACCAGCTGAACCAACTTTTTTTTAGATTTCGATCGACTTGATCGAGTATTCAAGTAAATATTTATAAATCAGGATATAGTGAAATTAGATTTATATCCTTAAAATTTAATATTCATGTTTTGGCAAATATCCAGATTTTAGTGATATTCTAAAATTTGAAATTTAGTTGATAAATTATTATTGTAAGTTAAATTGTTAATATGTTAGATCTTTATATTAAAAGGAGTCTTTCAATATGAAGGGGACAAAATTGTTTTGTTAATATAAAAATGATATTGTTGGAATTAGGAAAAACATCAAATTTAAGATAACAATTATATCAAACAAAATTTTTGCCACCAAAATTTTGATCACAAGAGGATATAGTT
Source organism: Daucus carota subsp. sativus (assembly GCF_001625215.2). Taxonomy (NCBI): domain Eukaryota; kingdom Viridiplantae; phylum Streptophyta; class Magnoliopsida; order Apiales; family Apiaceae; genus Daucus; species Daucus carota. The sequence continues at coordinate 32,239,218 of NC_030388.2, read as the reverse complement.
AGTGCATTTTTTACGAAATAATTACATTCCAACTCTTTTAACCTGACTACACTGCATTCTAGTGGGATATACAGTACAGTAATACATTAGAACGAAGTCATTTTCGATCATAATCTCTAAACAAAACACAATTAACAAAGCCACATAATATGATTGGACATTTGAAGTTAGAACAGCATGGGAGTAAGCTTTTCTAGTTTGAGTGGAGCATGCGGATGATTTAAGTAACTTTTCAGGCTCATGAAAATTAGTGTAGAAAATAAATGTCGTGATAATTAACTTTTGACAAGAAAAGAATTAAAGGGCACTTCACCTCCATCCGGGAAGTTGTTTCGCCTTTTCATTGTCATCTTTATGTTATTCCAATCACAAGTGCAATTATTCCCCTTGTCTTTTAAAAAGTTAATAATACTCGTATTAAAATTTAAATTTGTATATATTATAATTTTGGAGATAAATTACCATAATCAATTAAAAATAATTATTTTTGCTATACACTTGGAATGACTAAAAAATATGTAGCAAAAATCAAAATATCATATGAAGAAAATACTAAACAGTACTCTTTTCATTCCTTTTTTTTTTTTGACTTCTGGTAAATAATCAAAATAAACAAAAAAGATTCTTCGGGTTTATATGTTTTGAATGAATAAAAAGAATTCACGGAATGATAATCGGAAGTGTTTAATATATAGGGTTTGTCTAGTGTGATCATGACACATGCTAAATACGAAAACTCATAAATTTGATGTGTTTTTATTGGTGTGGTTGGTGTTAATGCATGGGGCCATTATTATTAAAGAGTATAAGACAATAAAAAAACTATCAAATTTTATGTTATTGTGTGCCCATGGGCACACTATTGAAAAACCGTACTCCCTCTGTCTCATTTAATTCTATACGTTTCTTTTTAACTATTCGACACGCATTTCAATGCTCTTATAAAATATAGTTCCGTAACTTATTTTTGAGATTTTCTTTTTCTGTATAAAAATATAACATCTAAACTTTAATTCAGAAAAGAAAAATTTTAAAAATAAATTGCACAACTACACTTTGCAGGAGCATTAAAGTTCGTGCCGCGTCCCCGTCCCCAAATGTATACAACTCAGGGGGACGGAGGGAGTAATATATATTCCCTCGTTCCCTGCATAGTATACAGTAGGGGTGAGCAAAAAAAACCGGAAAACCGAAACCGAGCCGAAAAACCGAAAAACCAAACCGAAAAAAACCGTAACCGACAAAAACCGAAAAAAACCGTAACCGAACCGAACCGATATAACGGTTTGGTAACGGTTACGGTTTTACCCCTAAAACCGAACCGAAAAACCGAACCGTTTATATAATATATAATAAAAATATAACATTTATTATTATATATAACATTTTATATATATATGTGCTACAATATATTAATTATATATTTTAGTAAGAGAAATTGATATAATAAGTATATAAATATTTTTCTAAAATTAATAAAGTATTAAATTTGTATAGTAGTTTGAACCAAAAAACCAAACCGTTTATATAATATATAATAAAAATACAACATTTATTATATATTATTATATATAACATATTATATATATATGTGCAACAATAAATCAATTATATATTTTAGTAAGAAAAATTGATATAATAAGCATATAAATATTTTTCTAAAATTAATAAAAGTATTAAATTTGTATAGTAGTTTCTAATCATATAAAAACCGGAAAAAAACCGAAACCGACCAACGGTTAACCGAACCGAAAAAAACCGTTTGAAACGGTTCGGTTACGGTTTCTACCTAAAAACCGAACCGAACCGAAATACACGGTTCGGTAACGGTTTTAGGTAGAAACCGAGCCGAACCGACCCGTGCACACCCCTAGTATACAGGAGACGAGATACACACTTTACAGTTTGTTTCGGTGCTAATAATCTGATTTGATGGGTAGTTGGGACTTCAGAACAGACCTTTCAGTGAATGAGTCATGTTTTTTCTTAAACACATTGTCATTTGACAAGTACCATGGTAGTATGTATTGTTATAGATAGATCTACTTGTTCTGTATGAAATGATTTAATAAATAAATATTTATTTAGTTTTTCTTAAGTAGACACATATTAAATTTTTAATTGAATTTTGTTGACAATTATTTGAAAATTTACCTTTTAGTTTAGATAATTATTTATTTCAATTATTCCCTAACTAACAAATATTAAAACTATACAATGCACTTAGTCTAATCTCTCTCATATCATCCAAACTTCCAATTTTTTCGTAAAACTCTAACTTTGACCCATATACGAGCAATGTCACGATTCAAAGTAGTTTTTGAATTCTTTCTCCACTGTCATATCCAATTTAATTTGTCCTATTTAGGTGCATATACGAGATCATTTTATAAATATGTATCAACTATGTTTATTTTGATTAAACATGATATATAAATATGTTTGATTTCCTATTAACCCCTTTATGGTGCATGATAATGTGTATGCTATAGATCTATACTCCAGTATAATGTGTATGCATTATATATAGCACAAGAACTAGGAGAGTAAAGACAAGGAGGCAAGCCAAGAATGAGTAGGTAAATTGGTGAGGTCCTGTGTCTTAAATTCACAAAAAATGTTTAGTGGATTCCATACATTATGCAGATTCCGATGTAATAACACTTTGAATACAGTCCCACTCCCATATAATGTTGGTGGAGCTTCACATTTATTCAGATCGTCTCCCTTTTATTTTCATTTTTTTAATTAATTTATTTTTCCAGGTCACGGACCAGTGTTTCAGTATTCAGTCAGCAGGACAGGGCGGGACCAGCGTATACAGGTATTTCTCAACAACGGTATGCAGGTGATTTATACGCACCCAAGGTGTATCATTAACATGACTAGCCAAGTTCTAATTCGAGCCAAGTTGAGTCGAGTCGAGCCGAGCCGAGCCGGTTCGATTAACTATTTGAGTTTAAATCTTTACTTGAACTCGACTCGGTTAATTTCACGAGTCGAGTCGAGCCGGCTAGTTTAGCTAAACGAGCCGGTTTTAGCGAGCCAGCTCTACCCGAACTCGGCTAGTTTAATTTCATAAGTCGAGTCGATCCGGCTCGTTTAATTAAATGAGCCAAAACCTTTGCCTGAACTCAGCTCGTTTAACGAGTCGAGCCGAACCGAGCCCACTTAAACGAGCTCGAGCTGAGCGAGCTCGCGAGCCGCCCGATTCGAATTACAACTCTATGACTATGACTAGTTATTTATGGGCCCGAGTCTTTGTTCTCAAAATTTTCTATTTATTTATAGATGTTTGAAAAATATTTTTAGTGATTTATCAATTATGTTCTAATGTAACTAAAAATAACTGATTTATTAGAAAATTTTAATAAATCCTTAATTGATAGTGATTTCTGATTTCTGTAACCAAACTCTCAAATAATTATTTGTTATCATCTTCTAGTTGTTTTTCATTATTCGAAAAATAAAAATCACAAAATGAGTAACTAAGACGGAATAGATTAAGTAGCATAAAGGAAGTTTTAGATTATTTATACAAAATAATTATATCAATCAGTTGTCATATATTAATACGATGATAAAAAACTTCTTATTGAATTTTAAATGGACAAGTCTAAAATGAATACGTGAGTGTGTTTCACGAGTCTAAAAAAACAGATGCATATAATTTTCGTACGCTTTTTAATTGGTCTGTCAACCGATTTTAGCAATGCAATAATCGCTACTTATGGAATAAACATGTCGCACTCAAAAACCGCGTTACATCCAGCTCTTTCTCGATACAACAACTTTAAATTTCGTCTCTACTGGGACAAAGTAGAAGAAGCAAATTTCGAATGGATCCCGTTAATGGGGGAAATCACATTCAACAACGCATTTTAGATATGTAGATACAGACATCAAACCACATGTCAACTTATCAATGGACCTTGTGATTTTGGTCTTGCCTTCTTATCTCACTATTTTTACTTGTCATTTGTCTTATACTTACAAGTCGTATTATATTTAGCGAGGGGATCGGTGGTTAAAGTACCAAGTCGACCGAGGGACAAATTCAATTTTTTTTTTGACAAATATAATTTATAACCTTACAAAATGTTCAGAGGATGAATTCTAATATGTTCGGTTTAATCTCCGTGGGCTGAACTTTACGAATAATCACGGTCACAAAAATGGAAATCCACTAACGACACGAGCTACAAAATTTATATCAGTTGATTGAACTATTCAAAATCTTAATCATATAAATCATAATACTCTCTCCATCTCATATTACGTGTCTTATTTTGACTATTGAAAAATCAAATTGATTACATTTTGACCACAAATTATACATATCATCCGACTTCAAAAGATTAAAAAACTTTATTAGAAAATATATCTAATACCCTTTAAAATCCATTTTTTAGATTTCTAAAATATTTAATAAAATTTCTTTAATCAATAGTCAAAATTTGGTCAAATTGACAATCTAATAGTTAAAAGAGTACACATAATACGGAGGGAGTAATATATTACATTATCTTTATAATCGAGAATCGGAACTAGTCGATTGACCTGCTGACTTAAAATTTATCAAAAAAAACTTATGATAAAATAGAAGATTTTAAATTAAATCGAAATATAATCGAAAAATTGGTCAAATATTTATAGAAGTTTAATAAAGAATTTCACTCGTCAAATCTTATATAAGTACCGACCAATATAAGATAAAATAAACTATTCTACTCCCTCCGTCCCTTTTTATCTGTCCATTTTGGAAAAAAAAACACATACCAAGAAATACTTGATTGTATAAACTTTTTCATTAAATACTTCTAATTAATATCTTGAAAATGATGGAATACCCCTACTTTATGTCTTGAAAACATGAATTCAACCAAGTTTTAAATAAGTCAAGCCTTGAAAATTGAAATTATGAAGATATATTTGAAAAACTATCATTAAATTAGTTTTGAAAGTATAAATGGACAGATAAATAGGGACAAATTTTCACTTCCAAAGTGGACAGATAAATAGGGACGGAGGGAGTAATTTGTTGCAAGTTGCTGATTATACCAATGTAGATCTCGACATAAAATCTTCTATCATTTGTAAGCCTCATTGGGGCGAGCAATATTGAAATTTTGCAATGATGTATCCTTACCTGTTTATGACGCAGCAATGATTATATATTTCTTTTACACTGAAAATATTTTCCAAAATGTGTTCACTTTTCCGTTTCTTTTTTAAAGTCTCTTCTTCATAATTATATCTATAATCTCTAGTTTCTACCTACATGGTGGCTATGGCCGAATCTATTGAAAAGCTTGTGGTATATAAATTATTATTATTATTATTATAGTATATACAATTATTATTTTACATCCTACACATGTCAATATATTATTTAATTATAACAACTCCAAAATATTTGGATATACTAGTCACTCAAAATTTTCACATATTTTTAAGAATCTTAAGTGTATACTTAAAAATATTATTATCATATTTTTATTCAAAAATAATTTAAAAATAATATTTTTAAATATATAGCTATTTTTTGAAAATACGGGAAAACAATTCAATAAATAAATATACCCGAACATAAAGTATGGTGAGAAGTACGTGTTGGACCGAATGGGAAAAATATACTTCTAGTGGGAACTTTGATTTCGTGCGTTCAAATTCGACGTTTTCAATTCCAACACTAAACAAGAAACAAAACCGAGATTTTCAACGGAGTATTTAAGTAGAGAAAGTTAATACAAGAGACAAAGCGGTGGATGAGAAACTATTTTCTGCGTGTCTTTATTTATCTTTGAATTTTTTGTAAACCGTAATCTATAAAATGGACAGGAGGAAGCAGTTGAGAATACAAAATTATAGAGAATGGTCGGAAAATTCTTGTGTTCAGATTTCCATTGCATTCTATTTTTTTTGCCTAGCTCGCATATAATATTAGTCACCTGTATCGCCAATTATTGGAAACTAGAAATTTTATTTTTATAATTTTGAAAAACTGAAAACTGATTTTTGAATTTGATTAATCCTTTTCTAATAGTATAATTTTCAAAATTTAGGTAATTATAATATTCATATTGCGAATATAAACATAGAGCATATAAATGTAACAATGTTTATAGAAATAATATCTGAGAGGAGGCAAATGCCATGATTCACTAGACCGGCTTGAATTATTTGCTCACAAGCAAAAGCACATATGAAAGTGGTTAAATTCGTATCTATATAAATAAAAAGATGATTCTCGTTTCGATTTTGTTCTCTCTTTTTTCTGCGAGATTCGACTTTATTCTTTCAAATCCGAAAGAAAAGCTAGTTGAACTTAAACATGTGATGATTTAGAAAACAAGTCCATTGGGCTTCCATAAATATTTGATGGACAGGTTTGTATATCTGCCTAGTGACTATAATGTTTACTGGGCCTTGATTTATGGTTCTTACATTTGCATATCTTATTTTTCATTACATTTTTTTCATAAGAATTACCTAGCATCTTTCTTGAAACACCCTTAACTGTAAAAACCAAGACTCCTATAAAAATTACAAGTTTTAAGGAATAAAAGTTAAAATTCCAACACTATCAAAACAAATTATCCTAAATTCACCATGGTTTCAAAATATGACATAATAGATATTTATATTCTTGTAAAAATTGAGAATCGGAGTTATTCGTCTGACCTTTGATTGGAAAACATTTTAAGAAAACGGTAATTTCTAATTAAATCAGAATGTAATTGATAAAATATTTTTTAAAAATTAATTAATGATTAATCAATAAATTTTCAATAAATCGGATATCTTTAAAACAGAGCTTATATCGCCTATTATTATTGCATTAGTCATGAGAATTAAAATAAATTACAATTTGCTGTGCATGCATAGATGAAATATTCCTCCTTTCATACATTGAAAATAGTTTATATTTTGACAAAAACTTCGATTTTCTTTCTTCAAATCCAATCGAAAAACCAGATCAAATTCGAACATGCAACGGGCTGGAAAACTAGTCCATTGGGCTTCCACAAAAAATTTATCGACTGGGCCTTGAATTTTCAGTTACAACTTACATATGTTCATTCTGGTTAAATAATTTTTTTATTGAAATTACCTAACATTATCATCTCTCATTTGTAGAACCCAAACTAAATTTGTAAATCAAAATCTTTACAATTGCTTAACACTTTTCAGGCTTTCGCCGGACCTAATAGAAACTCCGGCAATGCTAGCTACCGGAGCAAGACCATTATTTCCACTTTTCAACACTGCCCAAGAAACTCAAAGTTCAAATTTTTCTCAGTTTTTCACCAAATTCTCGCCGACCCATCTCTCATTTCACTCAAATAAACTGACCCATTTTGGCTTTTGTGTTGTTCTTGGCAAGATTCGAAATGGGTTGGGTCCATTTGCTGCAAAAAGCCCAAGAAAAGGTGTAAATGATGTTTTGGAAATTGAAGGTTTTGATGAAGATGATGATTTTGAGGAATTAGATGATGATTTTGATGAGGAAGAGGGTGATTTTGATGAAGATGAGGATATGATTGTGCCAATGAGAAATATGAAAGAGTGGCTTGAGAATAAGCCATTAGGATTTGGAGAAGGTAAAGTGTATGATACTACGATTGAGGATAAGTTAGCTGAGGAAATTGAGCAGAGCAGGATTGCGCAGCTTGCGAATCTTAATAAGCTTAAGAATAATCCCGGAAGTGGTAGTTCTAAGAATCAACAAAAACCGAAAGGTTAGCTGGTATAATTCAATGTTGGTGTTATGACTTTCGATTATAATGTTCACATTGCTTATATTATCTTGTGTGCATTGACTTGGGAAGTTTTCAGAGGTTTTGTTCTCTGTTAACTGCATTGTTGATTTATTCACTGCTGGCTGGATTAAGGAGTCTGATTTTATTTGTTAGAATTTGTTTTTATTACTATTTCATATTTCTAGTGTTTTGTTATTCTAAGTTTTTCTGTTGAGATAGGGAATATGAAACTGATGTTGCTCGTTAAGTTGTTCATTTATGATCAGTCAGCTAGATAATGGTTGCATGTATTCAAGTCAGGTTGTGCAGACTGCAGAGTTCTTAAGCTAGTCGACCTAGTGTAGTGAGAATTAGGATTTCTGTTAACAAGACTATATATGGTAATGCTACAAGAATATTGAGAAAATGTGGGGTGCTATACACTATTATATATAAGTTGTTGCTGAAACATCTAGTGTTGCAATTTTCTTTCTTGTAATTAACATTACACTGTCAAGTACTCAAGTCTCAACCTTAGTTCTACATGCGCCTCCATCTTGTTTCATACAATCATACTTGATTGTTCTTGGGTAAGATTTTACCTATTTCATTTAGTTAAGTTCAGTTACGAGACATTCAAATACACAAACACACACATTGTCTTTATAGAAACTAGAACCTCGAATCATCCACTAGGCTACAATGGTAGGAATAAGTTATGACATTTATAATATCGTAGATTCGTAGTGGAGTAATGATACTCCATTTAAGTAAATAAAGGTATGATTGGGCTATAATATTTGAGGAGTAGCATGTCTACATGATAAGCCAAATTATTTTTGTTTGAGTGTAAAATATATGCAGACTGTGGTACACGAGAGTTGAGAGAATTTGCATACTACTCCAATATAGGCATCAATTTTCAAAAGTTGTTGTAATCATCAGGGGTGGCCCTGAAGTTCAAGGGGCCCTAGTCAAATCGGTTTATAGGGCCTTAATTCATATAAATTCCGTATGTTCTGCGAATGTATATATAAATGATTCTGAAATTTCGAGGCCCTAAACTTTTGGAGGTCCTAGGCGCAAGGCTGGTTCGGCTATAACCAGGGGACTCCTAATTATCATCAGTCAGCACTCAGCACTTATCCCTACATTGGTCTTGTTGGGTCCGTGTTTTAACATGTGGTAGGATATATTGTTTCAAAAGATTTCTTACACTGGCAGGAATTCTTCTTAAGCTACTGTTACTATGGTTATTTTTCATCTTGATGCTGAGTTCTTGTACTTGAGCTTGCAGTGCCAGAAGTCGTTTCAAGTGGAATTCGTGTACGCTTGGTTAATCTTCCTAAGAAAAAGAATATCATTCGGGATCTGCAACGGGCTTTTAAAGGATTTCCTGGAATGATTAATATAAGTCCAGTTGTTTCTGGAAGCAAGAAAACCAGGGAGCCCATCTGCACGGGAATTGCCTTCATCTATTTCAAGTCCACGGATGATGCGAATAGGTACTACTGTAATCTCATAAAAAAAGGAACAATAATGTTGTTCGCTCTTTTTTCTATTTACTGCTTACATAGTTTATATATATGGACTATGGTGAGATTTTATAAATTATAACTTTAAGTTCTTTTGTTTAATATTTGGCTCGCAGAAACCAAGAAGATAAATGATGCCATAGAAAGCTTGTAGCTATTACATGATCACAGAGGAAAAAGCATATATATTTTTTAATTCAAAATGTGAAGTTTTTGTGCTTGCAAACAATTAGAATCTGATAATGATTGCTTCCTAACATGAGGAAATTTGAGAAATTGTTAACGCAATATAAATGTTGGTAGGTTCATACAGACCTTCTCAAGACAAAGTATAGCTTTCGGTAAGATTCAAAAGCAAATAAAATTAGAGCTGATGGATTCAAGTTCTGCAAAGACTGCTTCTGAAAAGTTGGTTGGTAGTAATTCCGGGCCTCGTCTAGCATATATTAGTGCGAACAATGACCTAGATGCTACTTCTGACATCGAAACTCCTGCTTCAAACTCAAAGGACATTAGTGGAGAATATGACAGTGAAGATGATGAGCATATATCAGCTGTAGAAGAGGAAGAGAGAGAAACTGTGGAAGTTTTCAGTATGGTGGAACACAGCGAGGATGACGATAGTATGATGCCTAAGGAAGAGTCTCTATCCAATGCACTGTCGTCACAGCCGCTCAAAAAGAACCGCACCAAAAAGAAAAAGATTGTGGTCAAAGGGAAGCAAAAGAAGTCCGCAAAATTGAATATACCAGGATCTGCAAAAAGGTATATTCTGGGCTATGCATATGGTTTTGTAATTTTATTTTCTGCTGGAGCCAATATCGGTTCTCATGCACTCTATAATGCAGGTTAAAGATAAAAGAGAAGGCTGTGCTTACAGATGTATTCTCCAAGTACGGACAGAAGGCTGATGCAGCTGTTGTGAAATAACAAAGCCGATGAAGAATAGGTGCTTTGGTCGAAAACAAGATTAAAGAAGTAGATAGATGGCTGTAATTTTGCTAAAAGGTTGTTAAGAAAACTGTTCAGGATAAATTTTAAATGTTTTAGAAAGATTTGTAGAAACGATTGAATGTTTTAAGTCTGCGATACCATCTCTCCCTGTAATCTTCTACTCCGAGGTCCAGCAGTCAAAGGAGTTTGAATTTTTAACGCTTGAGAATCTGGTGATGAAATGCTAGAGAAGTTTACTACAAAAAGCTCCATATATGATGTCCTTGGAACTATCCACGCAGTGTCAACTATGAATCCAATTGATGCATTGGCCAGTCGAAATCTTATCACCACAAATTCATTATGATCATATCTGAGTGCAAAATTCTCCGGTTCATCTCGACAGGTATTTGTCTCTCGTAACTAATCAAGCTGATTACAACATTTTTATATGGATCTTGAATTGCTCAAGAAATTCGTGTTGGGTTCTCAACATCTGCGTCTATGATCATTGATCAAGTGCATTCCTGGAACATATCTGCATGTTGTTTTGGTCAATTTAGATATTAATTTAAAATCATGGTTGTAGAAATATTTATTAAGGATTAATCAACGAGTTTCAAATAAATCGGGATCGTTAGAACACTGCTTAAAATACATAAAATATATATATTCGTTTTAATTTATCAAAATTCTATGTAGGAAGGTATGAATATAGAATCTGCCCAATTAGCCTAACATACAGTCGCTAAACCTAATTCATCCTAATATCATTAATACAGATATTTTAAAAAAATTAATTTGATTAAAACAATAAATGAAAATGACTCTGAAATCTGAATCAAGAATTGATCCATATCAGACCAGTCAGTCATGCCTATATATAGCTGGCCATGCTGAAAGATGCAGAGTATACAGTTCCATTCGTGTCATTCTTGCTGAAATTAGTTTAGTCCGTCTTTGGACGGACTTTTAAGCTACTTATAAGTTAAGTCAAACGGTTCCCGGACTAGCAACACGAATGCATACATGGAGACGAAAGGAATTCTGGTTCTGTCGCTGCTACTTGCATTAGCAACTACTCTCGAGTGTGCACATAAATCACCTGGTATTAAAACAACAAAAGCAAAGACCGCGACAGTGCTAAGCATCGATGGAGGTGGCATCAGAGGCATCATTCCTGGAACCATTCTAGCCTTTCTCGAGTCCAAGCTCCAGGTCCTTTTCTTATCTCATATATCGTATGTTGCAGCATACTATTACTAGCGAGTATTAACTTGTATGGACCAAACCTATGTTTAGGAACTGGACGGGCCAACAGCAAGAATAGCAGACTACTTTGATGTGATTTCTGGAACAAGCACAGGTGGCCTGGTAACTGCAATGCTCACAGTTCCTGATAAAGATAACCGGCCTCTCTTCGCTGCCACAGACATCAACAAGTTCTACTTCGAGAATGGACCAAGAATCTTCCCACAGGACAAGTACATTTTTACCTAGCTAGTGAGCATATTACTTCCCTGCACAGTTTTTCATCATAGATTAAAATTCGGTTTTTGTTGTACTGTATAGTGTCTCTGCAAAAGGGCCAAAGTATGACGGGAAGTACCTAAGATCGATCATAAGGGAGTCATTAGGCAATATTGCCATGAACCAGACTCTTACAGAAGTGATCATACCAACTTTCGACATCAAACTCCTTCAACCAACAATGTTTTCTACCAGTGATGTATGAAGATCTTGACAGTACTGGTCTTTTTAATGTAGTTTTTGACATTTATAATTAACGTGAATTTTCAATTTTTTGCAGGGAGAAGTAAGTACATCAAAGAATGCATTACTAGCAGATGTTTGCATAGCCACATTTTCAAATCCTACATTTCTACCAGCACACTACTTCGAGACCAAATTTGAGGATGGGAAGACCCGCAGCTTCAATCTCATTGATGGCGGAGTTGTTGCAGTCAATCCAGTAATTTCTCTATACTCAACTGCAATTTCTGTTGATTTGTATCATCAAATTGAAATTACTCAAACAAACTCTTATCTGCGGAAACTAATCCTCAGACTCAGGTTGCCATAACACATCTGTTCAACGAAATAGTAAAAGGAAACTTCGAGTATGCAGATATCAAGCCAATGGACACTACAAAAATACTAGTACTATCACTTGGCACTGGTACAGCCAAATTCGAGGAGAAATACAATGCAAGCATGGCTTCTAAATGGAGTTCCATCGATTGGATCAATCCCATTATAGACTCTTACAGTGCTTCAAGCGCTGACATGCCTGACATTGAAGTCACGTCGTTATTTCAGTCCCTCGGGGCTGAGAAAAATTATCTGCGCATTCAGGAGAATAATCTTGTCGCGGACACAACTTCAGGTGATCTGGCAACCACAGAGAATATGAAGACACTGGAGAACATAGGGAACAGGCTGTTGGAGAAGTCAGTTGCCAGGGTGAATAGCGATACTGGAGCATACGAGCCCGTGGAGAAGGGAGGTACTAATTCCGATGCTCTGATCCGATTTGCCAAGCTGCTTTCAGATGAAAGGAAAATCCGCAAAGCTGATTAGCAAATTTGATGATTATTGGTTTCCTCAGAAAACCTGGATTGCTCTTTTCTCTTGTACACTTTCTTTAAATTCTTAGCATACTTTCTTTTCTTTGGACTTGTTCATGTTAATGCATCTTCTGTCACCGGAGATAAGACCGTACCACTTGAGCTATCTTATCGTGTTTACGACAGAAAATACTTAAAATTGATTGGTAATATAGGAATTATTAGCCAACGGTACCATAAACCTACAGACTCTTACAGAAATGATCATAAAAATGCATTTATCATCAAAATGTTTTCATCAAGTGATTATGTTGCATGAAAAAGCAAAACACTTCGAAATAATAGAACATTAAATAATATAATTACAGATATAGGTATAATATTATCAAGAAAATACGTGGGTGTTTGGCAACGACTTAGTCAGCTTCTGGGTTTATAAGTTAGAAGCACTTATTTTGTACCGTTTATGTAAAAAGTCAAGAAACACTTATAAAAAACTAGGAATGCTAGTTTTTGTTTCAGAGCTTCTACTTATTTATCAAACACTTTAATCACTTACAAGTCTTAACTTGCTTCTAATTTTACTCCACTTATTTATTTTAAGCAATAAGTACTTACCCAAACGCCCCGTACATAACACTAAACATTAACACGGATCACATATCTTAAAATTTAAAATTAAATAAGCTTACCAAAAGAATATTAAATAAATAAAATTATATTTCTTCAAAAAATAAATAAATGAAATTATTTAGCATGTTGAAGTTTGAACCGACTTGTCGCGGAAGAAACGAATTGAAATAAAAGCAGAGATAATCAAATCATCATCACAATCGAATCCAACGGTCACAGAACAATGTTGAGAAATGCTGTCCGTACGATCAAGCCACTCGAGAAGCGCTGCTCATTCTTTTCAGCTTATGCTCGCCGGAATGTTTTGAGATCCGGCGGCGCCGCCGGCGAAGATATGCTGATAGACGACGTGACGGCGACAGTGAAGCCGCTGGTGGAGCCCACTCTTCTCCAGCCACGTGTCGTTGTTTACGACGGCGTTTGTCATCTCTGTCACGGCGGTATCATTTCCTAAATCATCATCATTAATTATTTAATTAATTAAATTTATATTTATCTTTGGTTTTGTTTTGTGTATTGATATGTTGTTTGTTGAGAGTTTAGGGTTTAGAAAGGGTTTTAGGATGTGGTTTTGGAGGATTATGCTATTTTTAGAAAGTTTTCGAGTTTTCGAGCTTCTGAGTTTGAGTATTGTTAGTGCATATAAGTGTAAAGAACAGCCAAGCACGGAATTTGTGCTATGTTTTGTAAACACTGAAGAAATGATGCTTAAATTTGGTTCTGTTTATTGTAGTAGGGGTTTGTTCAGATATTCGGATATGATGTGTTTTCGGATTCTGGCTGGTAATTTGATGGGGGAAATTAGGATGTAGCAAGTGCGAGGAGGATTTTAGGGTTTTTCATAAAGATGAAGGTGATTGACTAACGGAAGGTGAATTTAAGTCGATAGTATTTGAGTATTGGATTAACTGGTTGTGTGCTCTTCAGTGCATTGAACGCGTGTGTGTCGGATAATGCTATTTGCATTTGAAGTGTGTTATTGTTTGATATATATGAATGTGTATTAATATATTGTTGTCCAATGCGATTGTCTCTGATGAAATGATCAAGACGTGCTTCGCTTTCTTGGGGTTTTGTGTTTTACAACTACTTTCTCTGAAATTGGTGTTGTAATTTACTTTTTGGTTTTGGTTTTGGTTTTGCTTGTACAAGAATAGCGGCTGTGAAGTGTAAGCACGAGGTGCTATATTTTTGTTTTGGGGGTACTAGGGTTTAGTTTCTTATATTATGTTTATATAAGCAAAGGATCTTTAATTCATATAACTTGGGAAAAAAAAAAAAGAGATAAGAATATGCGTGATTTCTTTTACTAACCATTAGTATACTTCACATGCCTCATTTGTGAAAGTTTGTATTCTGTTAACTGGATATGGTAATCGTAAGACAATTAGACAATGTTTTACATGCTTTATGTTGACTTCTTTTCTTCAAAGAAATTGAGGTAGTGTATCACCTTGCTTGAGTACAATCTGTTTTATAAAGTGCAGTTATATTTCTTCATGTTTCTTCTTTTTAGGGGTCAAGCAGGTAATTCGAGCAGACAAACACAAGAAAATTAAGTTTTGTTGCCTTCAGTCTAAGGCTGCCGAACCTTATATGAGAGTGTGTGGTGTTGAGCGAGAGGATGTTCTTCGCCGGTTCATATTCATTGAAGGCCCAGAAGTGTATCACCAAGGATCTGCAGGTCAGAAATCTCTGTAGCTACTTTTCTGCTCCATAACTTTCTTGTACAGAATGATTATAACTACATGTTTTTTTCTTCTCTATTGGGGTGCCAGAAAAATTATGCAAACCCTTGGTGACTTTCAGTAATTTTTAAATTAATTTTTTGTATCGTCACTGGGCCTGCTTTATATTGGTCTTGTTGTGCAGAAGGAATGATTTTCTTTTTATGTTGGTACTATATTTGTTTGTATAAAAGTTTCATATGTTCCGTCATTTTGCAGCTGCATTGAGGGTGCTCTCGTACTTGCCTTTACCATACTCAGCTCTGAGCTATCTTATGGTTGTTCCCAGACCTATAAGGGATGCTGCCTATGACTACGTTGCCAAGCGGAGGTATTCCTGGTTTGGGAAAGGGGACAGCTGCTTGGTTTTGCAGGAGACAGAGTTGCTTGAACGTTTTGTAGATAGAGATGAATTGCTAGATGATAAGCAATCCGATCCTTGATCAGCTCAGTCAGTGCTTTTGGATGCATGTTGGATCTTTTTCCATCACTGATATCTAGTCAGTTACCTTATATGAAAGGCTATGTAGATACATGTTGCTGGTAATCATATACACGGGAAATCTAGTTTTAGAGAGGTTCGGAACTTGATTGTTCTCACTTTGCAAGGATATGAAACATATTAATTATTCAATGCTATATATATGTCTTAACTAACTTGTTTCATTATTTAAGTTTAGGCATGGTTATTTCGAAAAGTTTTCGTAAGCTGATTTGGGATGTTCTTGAACTTTGGCAATACAAGTAATACTATCCTATTCGTAGTTTTTGTGAGGCTTCACAAAGGTTTATGAAAATATCTTTTCTTTGTAAAGACATTCTATGACAACGGAATCAGGGTATTTAGTTGGAAGAGCTATAAGGAGCTCGAAACACTTCTAACCATGCACATCACGCTCAAAAAGAGATGAATTGTTCATGGCGAGGAAATTAGAGATGCCATCATGTGACGGGGTTGCTGGTCCACAACATACAAATGATATTGAACGTAGAGATGCCACAGGCCTGCTAGTCCACGTTTGAACATAAAAAAACACTTGACATGAAAAACCCTAAGATGAGGCAATTTTCCGCTGAATGATATTATAATACCCTTGTATAGCATTTTTTTTCCACAGAATATATGCTTCTAACACATGTATGTTGACCTGGACCCATGTGACAATTCGCACAAGAACAAAAAAAGGTTTACGGTACCAAACAAGTAAACCAACAGTGAGGAAAAACACATGACCATTGCTGTCACATTTTAAGTAAATGACTACATCCACTTACAGTTACAGTTTCTTTTACAATGCAAACCACCCAAAAATGATTTCACTAATACAAGCTACTATTCCATACTGATTCTTTGGAGTCCTGTGCTTAGAATTCTCAGGAATGTGCTAGCTCGCACTATGTAGTAGCTGGCACAACCATTCAAACAGACCAAACTATTCTGTTAGTAATTTACTAATTGCTTTAGTTGCCATTCCATTCCTTCCAGTCCTTGTCCACACAATCTTGGGCCCATTTAACAGCGGCTCGTGCAGCTTGAGGGCCTCCAGGCAGGCCTCTCTCATTTAAAGTATCGGCCATGTCAATGAAAGGTTCAACCAAGAGAGTTCCAGGACCCCCATACTCCGTGTGCATAAAAGTACTGAAGATCTGTTGAGAACAAATGCCAATCAAAGTTATATTGATAGGTATCCACATGCCTTGAAACTTGAAAACTGAGAAAAGTTTTGGCATCTACAACAGACAAACAGCAAAAGGTATATCCAGGAATTAAGTACTTGCCTAGTGCAGTTTGCTTTATTCACTAGAACATGATTCGGAAGATTTATGACTACATATATTATTTTTGTGCTGCACACTTGTACTTAATTGTCAGATAATTACAAATTACAGAACGAATGAAAAAAAGTGATTTACCTTTTGAGCAATTTTGACAAGCTTCAATAGCAATTTTGGTATGTCACGACAAAATCGAAACTCATTCATCAATATATAATGCTTTGAAGTACTAGCAATCAGCAAAGTTGAGAGTCCAGTAACATCATCTACTGACACGACTCATGTCAAATATTGGCCTTTCTACAGCACTGTGCTACTCATGAATATCATTCAGTGACAAGATAGGAACTTAGTTCTGGATCACAATACGTTAAAGGCATGTTGGAGTTCAGCATTTTATGGTCTCTCTGTGTCTAATTTTTTGTATGGGTCATGAGTTTTTCAGTGACAACTTACGCGGTCTCAGTGTCCTAAAATTAACTTGAAGTAGATACAATGCATATTTTACTATTAGTGTTCTATCAGCAACCTTGTAAGTTCGAACCTCAATATATTTGCCATTAAGAGGTAAAATCCCTCTTGTTTTACAAACATACTGTACTTAAGAGGAAACGAGTCACCAATATGAGCAACGCATGTGAATAATCCTATTATCCTAACAAAGGTTCATGCCTAAACAAGGTTTTGGAAAAAAAAACATGAACAGAAATGTATTGGAGCTTATAATTCTATCACAATCCTATACTTTCTTAAGAAGCATGAAAACATCCAGGTAAATATAATCTAACAACTACATTATTAAAAGTTAAGCATGAGGAGGATTCAAAGCGGCTAATGCGCTATTTGCAATTGCTCGTTAAAAATTCCAATTACTTCAAGTAAGGGATTAAGAGATAAAGATTTGGATAAATAGAAAAAAGAAAAGAAAAGAAAGAAGGCCCATTTGCTTCAATTTTGTAGGTAAGACAGGCCCCTTTTCTGTTCTTATCCTACCTAAATTGGTTACTCTACTTAAAGTTTAGTTACAACAAAGCAATAGATGGGAGTGAAAGCAAGTTCTAGTACTTTGATAAATCCTTATATAAATCTTTTCTTAAACAGTTTGATTTATCAGGTTGTCCTTTCATCATAAGATAATTAAAGATGAGAGCACAAATAGAGAATTTAGTTTCCAACAAGGTTTTATACTAATATATTTGGTACCAAAAAGACAAAACTCATTCAGCTATATGTGCTGCTTTAAAGTCTTAGCAATTAGTATGTCTGGGAAGCAAATCCAGTATTCAGCAGTATCATCCGCTATAATTACTAGAGTACTAAAATGGTCTTTCTACAGCTCTGCTATGACCCATAAATAAGCCTACACAGTCTATCATATAGTGACCAGAAGAAATTAGTTATTCATCACAAAACTTATTGTAACCACCACATTGGTCTCAGCATGTTCAGGTCTTTTCTCGTCTCTGCAATTCTAACGGCTGCAGTGCTATACAGTGTATATAATAGCCTCAAGCTAATTGTCATGTGATAAGCAAAAAATTCTTCCCTATAATTTTACAAATTTACACACTTTGATAGGTGAAAGCTAGCAGGGCATATGAACAATTCTAGTAAAGGTCTCTGCCTAAACAAGTGAAAAATATAGACAAACCGAAATGTAATACATCTGATTTTGTGATTACTACTATAAACATGGATTTCTAAAAAAACCCTGTAACATCTTTAAAGAAGTAAGACTATCCACAGTTACATCGTTAAACAACCATCCTGAGGATTTGAAAATTCAAAATGACAAATAAAGCATACATCTTTAATCGAAAAGCTCATATTTTTAGGTGTAACCATGTAAGCCCAAATGCATCTTAAATATTCCTAAATCTTACAACTTTTCGAAAAACAAAGAAAACGAGAGACTCAAACTCTATAATCAGAAGGCAAGTAACATAATATATACCTCAGTACAAACTCCAATTACTTCATCAATTGAATCTCCAAACATATCTTTCTTCGAAAGTTTCTTCACTAGATGGCTCTTAAACTTTTCTGTCTCCTGCAACCACAATACAAATAATCACACAATAGATATATATGCATCCACACATAAACACTCATACTCTCTCCCTCCCTTCTCTCTCTTCTCTCTCTCTCTCTGCCTCCCTCCCTCCCTCTTTCTAACACACATAAATTTAATCTCTCTCTCTCTCTCCCACACACACACAGAGATACCTGTTGAGCAAATTCAGGAATAGGGTCAGGGAATTTATACTCCGCAGCATTACAAACCAACTTCTTGGCTCTGTTTCTCTCCTTTCTCAAGAACGAATTATGCAAACAAAAAGACGAATCTCTAGAATTTTGACCATTTTTGCAAGGCAAAGCAGCAGTAGCTGAAGAAGAGAAAGAGTGAGAAACTGAGGTCATGCTTGAAGGGAAATGAAATGAAACTGATGCAAGAATCGAAGCCATCTTTCTCACAACAATTAATCCTTAAATTGATGCAGTTCTTGAGCTTTTCTTTATCAGTTTATCAGTTGAGGATGTCCATGTGTTTTATCAACAAACAAATGATTTGGGGTTGTGTTTGTGTTACGACGGTCAACAAGGGCTTATGGAGGGGTTTATGGTTCTTTCTTTAAAAAGTCCTAAATGCCCTTCTGAATGCGAAAAGAAGCAAATAAAAAGAAGAAAAAAGTGATATATTGTCCCATTTCATTAACTTGTTGTGGTTGATTGCTCAAGAATAATTGCTTAAAAAATCAAAGCGACATTCAAGACAACATGATATAATATTAACAAATAATTATTTATTTTACTTTTGTATATAGGAAAGATAAAACTTTTAAGATGGATGTTACATAAAACTAATGTGAAAAGCGTAAATCGGTTCTAAACGGCAGGAGGACCTTCTAGCGCTTAAGCGGTAAAGCGGACGCTTAAGCGGAATTTTAAGCGGGTCAATAAGCGGATTAATTAAATATAATTAAACATTTAGTTATAATATTAATATATTTAAAAATAATATTATGTTGTGTTAAGAATATACATTTTCAATATTTTTTATAAAATATTTTTTTTTTATTTTTATAATATAATTATAGTTATATTATTAAAAATTAATATTTCAAAAAAAAATTTTAAAAAAAATTAGCAAGTCAACATCATTTTGACCGCTTAATCCGCTTAACGACCGCTTAATCCGCTTAATTGTCCGCTTAATTTTCAAAAACGCTTAATTTCCCGCTTAATACAAAATCGAAGCGCTTTAGGACCGATTCCGCTTAGGCGACCGCTTAATTGGCCGCTTAATGCGTTTTTTACAACACTGCATAAAACGACTTGACATTTACATGGAAAATCAAATATTAAAATTATAAATTGTGAAATGTTGTTTCGGGTCCCTGAGACAGTAGCATAATACGCATTCTTATGAGTGAGAAAATGATATAGTTAAAGATTTCAAAAAGAAGCAAGTGTCCGTGTACATGTTAATTTGAATGACATATATACATTATTCTTTAATTTTTTTTTTATCTTATAAATACTGAAATTTTAAATATTTAAAACATAAAGTATCAATATATATCATATAAAATTATGTTTATGACCCCTGAAATACAACTCCATTGTTTGGTCCAAACAAATAATTGAAAATATATCATATATAATATCATCACGCAAGTTTTACAGTTCAACAAAGAAACATTTTGCCCATGATTATATATAATACATTCATGATAATAATATTTATCATACACATTCGTATTTGTGTTTGTTATGGTTGTATATATTTCACTAGTAACAATTTGGAGTCTTGGAATCGATAAGATAAAATTATTAGCTTTTAAACTTATATAAATGGAGTAACATCTATTTTATAATATTTTACTAATGTTAATATAAAGGTTTTGATATCTTAAGATTGGATGAGAAATTAGAGCGAATTAAATAATTAAAAAAACAAAGATATCCTACATCTGGATCCACACAAAACATAAAATCATTCATACATTTTCTATACAGATAATGAGCATATTCTCAACTTTATACAAGCTGATTGATAGTAACTCTGTAATGTTATAACAGTAATACTGTCCATGGCTCCATGCGCCATACATAAGAGAAACCAATGAAGTTATTTTCCATGTAAAAAAAGTTTAGACTCGGCGATTCATGTCTTTACAAGATTAAAAAAGTTGTTCAAACTTTCCAGAGGACGAATTTTGTTCCGAGAATATCAAAGGTGTCATTCTTCAGATTTCTAGCATAGAAAATAAGTTATTTAATCTGTGTAGTATCTGAAAACATTTGTAAAATCTATATATTACTTAAAAACGTAACCAACTCAAAAATATAACCAACTCGGTAAATGATCTCACGATAAAATAATAATTCGTCCCACGACAAAATAACAACTACTCGTAATTCATCTCACCGACTCGACGTATGATGATAAAATAATATTTCCTCCGTCGTTCTCAATTGTTTACTTAACTGATGGACGGATTCGACACGTATTTTAATATTCTTATAAAATATAGTTTGATTAATTATTTTAAACTTTTTTTCCTAAATGGAGATTTTAATATTTAAATTTTTATAAAAAAATTAAAAAAAACTAAATTTTGAAAATATGTTTTATACGTGTCTTAAAATATAAAATACATATCGATAAATGTAAAAAGGTCCGTAAAAAATAAAAGATACTAAAAATTAACTCACTAAAATATTCGTAACTCGTCTGACGATAAAATATTAACTCTCTAAAAAAACATAACTCATAACTCATCTCACGACAAAATAATAACTCAAAAACTTAACTAACTTGTTGTAAATCGTTTGACGACAAAATATATGATTTAATTCTATACTAAAATGACAATACGTGACATCTCATAACTCATTTCGCGACAAAACATGAGTTGTTAATTAACAGACATGACATACATTTCCATTATCGATATATAAAATTATTTCCTTCCGAATATTTTTCTTTTTTTCCTCCTTTGCTCGAGCTTGACATTAAAAATTAAAAATTTCGCTATTTAACTTCGACCTCAAAAAAGAAGCGGCATACCTATAAAATTTTCGTACTAAGCTTACTGTTTTCTGATACTATATTCTCAACAGCCTTTCACAACTTCTGATTTCGCAAAGAACCCACACCAAATCATAGAAGCCAAGAACACAAAACACACACACCCTTTTCCACAACTTCAAAACTCACATATATTGTACACATGTTTTTATATAACGAAGCGAAGTTCGAAATAGTATACATGCAGGTCCAAGAGTCTTATGATCACAAGACTGCTACATAACAAAAGTTACAGGACCTAGCTAGCTAGGTATAAAGCTCAAGGACACTTGAGCCTGTTGCCGTGGGTGGTCATGTCGGTGTAGCACTTGCCGCAAGCCTCACGGTTACCATAAGTACCGGGTGGCACGCAGTTGCATCGTGCGCAACATGCTCCACAAGCCCTCATGCATACGTTTTTCCTCGCTCGCGCGCATCTCACTTGGCATAGCCCTTGACAGTCTGCAAAAAATAGTCAGTATACGAGATTCTAGTATATTTTTGTATCGAAAATTATTCGGCTTATTACTAAGCGGATTCGAATCTCATGAACCAAACGAAAGTTTCGATATAAGTTGTACATACTGGACGGATCTAGAAAGAGACATGGATGACACATGTCCTCCTAAAATGTATTATTATATTATTTTACTATTCAAAATTTTACAAAATTATATAAATAGTATCACAAAATTTTAAAATATATCAGGTATTTTTCAAAAATTACTAGATGCCGTTCAAAATTTGAATTTTAGGTCTGCCCTACATGGAATTAACCTAAAGAACGTACCAGCATAGGTCAAAGGCGTACTGTTGGGTCCTTTGACCTCATCGGCAATCTCAGAATCAGATGAAACCTGAAATATATTTTTTAAAAAATAAAGTAGTTAAGATATCAAGTCTCATGAATTATGTACTGAATGAATAGATATTCTGACATGCGTGTTTGTGTAATAAACCTGGAGAGTACAGAACAAGAGCAGAGCTACGAAAACAAAAAGCCTCAAGGCCATTGCGCGTTGTGTGTATGCGTTTCAGTGCAACTGAGAGGAGGGTTTTCAAGGAAAGAGATGAGTTTTGCACATGGGTATATGTTCAATTTATAGGGAAATCATGAATATGTATATTCTGTGCGCTTGACACGTGGCATTAAGGTTTTACACTAAATTTGCTGGCTATGACACGTGTCCCATAAGTTTTAAATTATTAGTAAATAAACTCAAATATTTAGTAGTTATCCATTAATGTATTGGAAACAAAATTGTTCAGACCAATTTTGTCATCCTCTCATTGTTAGCCTACAATACAGTTGTACCACCTGTTTTTTAACACATTTGTATTATAATATTTTATTAATATTAATATTAATATAATATTGAGGTTTTATTGATTTTGAAATGGACAAATATTTTGAAATAATTTCTTTTCCTCTGAAGTGGATATGTATTGTGAAATGGGGGAGTAGTTATTTATGTATTTGGTACTATGTCACTAAAACACCGAAGTAAATAAAGTTTCTCAAAAAAAACATTACTAAATAATAAAAAGTTTACTGGAGCAGATTATTCACCTGTTTATCCATTATTTCCAGTGATCTGTTTGATGATTGCTCCCGCATTAACATGTGTAGTTTTATATTTTTTGAAATTAAAAAGGCGTTATGTCTTGTTCTATATCTTCTAAGATTGAAAAAATGTTATCTATTTGTTTCGCCAGGAAAATACACAACAACAAATTTGTTTTGTACTTGAGGCTTGAGCTAGGGGTGAGCAAAACCGGATATCCGGTCCGGTTATGAATTATAAACCGGATATCCGGTTTTTCGGATCACCAAATTTTCATTCCGGTTCCGGTTCCGGTTTAACCGGATATCCGGATATCCGCTTAAATCGGATCGGAAAACGGATTATCCGGATCCCGTTTCAATGTATTATTTTCTGAAAAATGCAATGGATTACTTCCATTAACATCTCAACTATATTCCAGGAAGACTACGTCCATGGCTCCATTCGTTCATGCATGTAAAATAATACTCCCTCCGTCCCATTTTAACAGCCTTTTTAGAATTTGGTTGTTGTCCCAAAATAAGTGATTTTTTCTTGTTTTCATGCACTATTTGATAAGTGAATTTCAATTTTACCCTTCATTAATGCAGCTTATATTTTCTATGCAATACAACTATTAATTTAGTTTGACTTTATTAGGGGTAGCTAGGTAAAAATATTCAAATAAACACCTCAATAAATGTAAAAATTGGTTTGTGTGCATCTCTCTAAAAAAGCAGTTAAAATGGGACAGAGGGAGTAACAATTTCAGATATATTATTTGCCTTCACAACTTTTAGGCTTCTTAGTTCTTACTTTTTAAGTCTTAATGTAGTTGGTAATAAAATTGCTACGTGATCGGTGAGTCAGTTCTGAGTGGTTGTGATCAATTGAAAGTGAAATTGTGAAAGACCAGAAGTTTAGGAGACCTAAACTCATACTGCTACTGTAAGAGACTAATAATAAGTTAATAGCAGAGTCTTAACACTTTATTTATAAATAAAAAAGATACTCCCTCGGTCCCTATTTATCTGTCCACTTTGGAAGTAAAAATTTGTCCCTATTTATCTGTCCATTTATACTTTCAAAACTAATTTAATGATAGTTTTTCAAATATATCTCCATAATTTCAATTTTCAAGGCTTGACTTATTTGAAACTTGGTTGAATTCATGTTTTCAAGACATAAAGTAGGGGTATTCCACCATTTTCAAGATATTAATTAGAGGTATTTAATGAAAAAATTCATACAATCAATTATTCTTTGGTATGTGTGTTTTTTTCCAAAATGGACAGATAAAAAGGGACGGAGGGAGTATAATATAATATTTATAAAAATATATTTTAATTAAAATTAATAAACCGGATCGGATCCGGATATCCGCTTTCTTATATATATATGATCCGGATCCGAATCCGAATTTAGAGAAAAAAACCGGTCCGGATATCCGGTCCGGTTTATTCGGATCGGATATCCAAATTACCGGATATTTTAAATCGGATACCGGATCGGAAAATCGGATAATCCGAATTTCGGATTTTTATGCTCACCCCTAGCTTGAGCTATTAACTAAACAAGTAAACCTGCATTTCATTTGTTACACATATTTATTATTATGACTTAAAAATTCGACATACTTAACTGAAATAATTCGAATATTTGATATTTTTCTCCTGTAGATTGCAAGATTACATAATTATGACGAAGTTTATACTCCCTCCATCCCATTTTAAGTGTCCACTTTGCCAAAAAAAAAATTCCCATAATATGTGTCATACTCTTTAACCCATGTAAAATTTATACTATTTCCAATATAGTATTAAATACAACCAACCACCCCTCATAAATATATTTAGAAGCATTATGAATGTATAGTGTAATTTGAAGTGAGAGAAGGTCCAATACACAATAATTAATGAGATACGTAATTAATATGTATGAAAACTAAGCTGATTAGTTGTGGAAAGATGATGATAAAATCATTACATTAATTATTTCTTAATATGTGTGAAAATTGCAAAGTGGACACTTAAAATGGGATGGAGGGAGTAGTATTTTCATAACCAAATTATATCACATGAATGCAATACTCTACTTGCTATTTATGTCTTCATAATCAAAATATATTACATGAATGCAATACTTTGTTTACTATTTTGTATGATGAATTAAACTCTTTAAAATAAACACACTTCAAGGAATTAAATCCAAGTACATGTTGAAAGAAGAAGTTCTGATATCAAACATGTAATAATTCGTGTAATCTTATCATTTCGGCCATACAATAAACTCGATCTAATGCTCTAGCATTTGATAGTAATATGAATTTAAAATAAGAGTTTGTTTCGGTCATACAATCCATATATGCTAAACTTTTAGTGTTATTCAGCCCGAACCATTCTGCACACCAAAATATTTATAATTTTAGGACGAAAACTAATTAAGTTAATATTTATATCTTTAAAATGTCACTTAATAATTCATTTTATTACGAAACGAAAATAGTAGCTATTCAAACTTCAAATATTTGTATAAGAAAACATTTTTAAATTATTGAATCCGTATATTATTTTATATTACTTAAAAACGTAACTAACTTGTAACACGACAACGTAATAACTCATCAAAAAACATAACTAGCTCATAACTTATCTCACGACAAAATAATAATTCACTCAAAAACATAACTAACTCATAACTCATCTCACGACAAAATAATATGATACGTAACTAACTCATAACTCATCTCACGACAAAATATGATACGTGACTAACTCATAACTCATCTCACGATAAAATATGACAACAAATCACTTCAAGACCGACGATATATGATTTAATTCTATACTAAAATAAAAAAAAACGTAAGGATCATTTAATTCTATACTAATATAAAAAAAACATTTTGATGATATATGAGTTAATAATCATTACCGGACATGACATAAATTCCCGATACCAAAATATATAAATTATTTCTGCCAATAGTTTTCTTTGCTCGAGCTTGATATTAAAAATAAAAAATCGCTTGTTAACTTCGACTTCAAAAAACAGGCTCGCATACTTATAAATTTTTTATATTAAGCCTTACTATTTTCTCAACAGTCTCGAACAACTTCTGATTTCCAAAAAGAAGCATACCAAATCATATTGGGTTTTTCAGAGGGGTTTTAAGCCCCGCTTCTGTTGTTTTAAAAGTACTTATTCGCACCGTTTGTGTAAAACGAGAAGCACGTATGAAAAATTTCCAGCTTGTGTTTCATGACTTTTACTTTTTTTCCAAACACTTTAATCACTTATAAGTCTTAACTAGACTATAACCTCTATTTTTCACTTTTTTTACTTTAAGCAAGAAGCATTTATTTTAAGTTCACCCTAACGGCCACACAAGCCAAGAACACTGAAAACACACACCCTTTGTCACAACAAAACTCAAATATACTGTATACATGTCTTTAATTTCATAACGAAACGAAGTTCGAAATAGTACATCCATAGTACAAGAGCTAGTCTTATGATCACAAGACTGCTACATAACAAAAGTTACACCACCTAGCTAGCTAGGTACAAAGCTCAAGGGCACTTGAGCCTGTTGCCATGGGTGGTCATATCGGTGTAGCACTTGCCGCAAGCCTCTCGGTTGCCATACGTGCCGGGCGGCACGCAGTTGCATCGTGCGCAACATGTTCCACAAGCTCTCATGCATACGTTTTTCCTCGAATGCAAACCGCATCTCACTTGGCACAGCCCTTGACAATCTGCAACAAAATATAGTCAGTAAACGAGATTCTAATATATTTTTGTGTCGGAAAATATTCGGATTCTCGTTAACCGGATTCAAATCTCGTGAACCAAACAGGTCATGTGGTAGTAACCGAAAACATGTACATAACCTAAAGAACGTACCGGCATAGGTCAAAGGTTTGACCTGATCGGTTATCTCAGAATCAGATGAAACCTGAAATTATTATTTTTTGAAAAAATAAATAAAGAGTTAGTAAGATATCAAGTCTAGTGAATTATGGTGAATAAATAGATATTGTGACATGCGTGTTTGTGTAATAAACCTGGAGAGTACAGAACAAGAGCAGAGCTACGAGAAGAAAAAGCCTCAAGGCCATTGCGCGTTGTGTGTGCGCGTTTCAGTGCAATTGAGAGGAGGGTTTAAGGAAAGAGATGAGGGCATATGTTCAATTTATAGGGAAATCATACATATGAAAATCCTGTGCACGTGACACGTGGCATTGAGGTTTTACACGAAAGGCTTGCTTGCTATGACACGTGTCTCGTAGGTTTCAAATTATTACTTCTTCCTCCGTCGCAATCAATTCTATACAGTTTCCTTTTTGTATATCCCATCATTTCTATACATTCCCAAAATAACAATTTTTTATAATATAAAACATTACCACACCCACTACATTCTCCCACTATCTCCATTATATAATAATAAAAACACTATTACACCCACTACTCCACTATCTCAAATCTATTATTAAAAAAATATGTGAATCCCACCGCTTTACCTACTTTTCATCTAACTTTACTCATTTCTTACAATTTTTCTTGGTCTCTCTATCCGATCTCAATGTATATAATTCATTGGGACGGAGGGAGTAGTAAATAAACTTAAATATTCTCACTCCCCTGTTCTCTTTTTTCCATTTTTCTGACTGATATGCATTTTTAAGTTGTATATTAAATATATCGTATATTCATAAATTTGTTTTTAAATTTTCACCTTTGTAAAAATTTAGTTAAAATTTTTATTTTAAAATAATTTTTCAAATTATATTTTATGAGAATTTTAAAATACGTGTAAACAATTGAGACGTGGGGAGTAGTTATCCATTAATGTATTGGAAACAAATTTGTATTCTGTGCAATTTTGTCATCGTCTCATTGTTAGCCACAATACAACTGTACCGCCTGTTTTTTTTATACAAGTTCAATGCAATCCAGCTATTTACCGGCTGTATTTGTTTGTGTGCTGGCATATTGTATTTACTTTTTATAAATTTAAGATTAAAATTTGGAGTGTGCATAACTTTTTTTTTTTTTTACGAAACATAACTTTTAGTTTCATAATTTTTTTTTTTAAAATAGGAACCCGCAGCCGCTAGTCTGTGACCAAGAAAATACACGTCCCCTCTTTAACCAGCTCAACCAATCCTCGCGGGTTTTAAGTTTCATACTTTGTTAAAAAAGCATAATGATTTTCAACCAAAAAAAACCCTTAACTAAAATATGAGTTGGCATATAAAAAAAATAAATATCCAACCTCTTTATAAAATGACACTCTCATAGTCATCTCTTTATCTATGATTATGACCAACCTCCAATGGATAATTATATCTGTAAAATCTCTACAGATCTATAAAAGAAATCGGTAGGAAGATTACATATCATTTATTACCGTATTGAATTAATATATTTTATTTTAATATTTTGAAATATTAGTAACATACAATTTTGAAATTATAGTCAATCAATATAGGCATACCACTAAAGCACGATGTCTTCCCGGTTCAGCAAATTTTACACAATATCTTACAAATACAATTTAGCCAACGATTATAGCTCATTATGTTGGAGATGATCTGACAAATTATTTCACTCATACCACTCGAGAACTAATAAAAATTTCACAAAAAATAAGATAATATCATTTATATAAAGAATTTAAAATAAATAAATTAACAAAATTAATATAAATTACATGGATAAAGTTTTTTTGCTTAACAGAGTATAAAACTAAGTGTCAAAACAAAATTCTTCCGAGACTATTTATTACAATTTCATTCATTTCACATACATACATGATATTCTATTCATTTCATCATTTCAGATACATACATGATATTCGATTGAATAAAATAAATTTTAAGATATTAAATATATATCTTGTCCGAAAATTACACTCATCTCAACTCATTTAATCATTTCATGTTAATGAAAGTGAGATATTTTACCTTTTTTTTGGGGGGTCAGAGTGAGATATTTTACTTTTAAATCAAGATCAACCTCATTCTCTACTCAAGAGGTAATTGTCCAACTTTTTTCAGCAATTAGCATGGCAACCACAAAAATCAATATCTACACAGCCAAGTATAGGACTGTGACTCTACCATGCTTTACTTGCATGGCATGGAAACTACTCAGATTAATATCCTATTTTCAAAATTTGGAAGGAAAAAAATTATACAATCCATCAACTGGCCTGATTTAGAATACAACATTTAATTCCTTCTCAGTCATTTCAAAGACGTGGTCTCTTGCATCTGCAATTGCACTCTGCGTGAATTCAGAAAGCTCATAATTAATTGTAGGCTATATATTATTGGTAATATTATGCAAATATAAACACATAAAAGGATTAACTACATAATTAAGAGGATCTGTTACCTGACCCAATTTGGTAAGAAAGTTGCCCGAAAGATTCAAAGATGTGAGTCTCACATCTTCATTGGCTTTTAGTGCTTGAGAAATGGAAAAGGCGGCTTCATCCTGTGCACAAACCACGGTTTAGTGGTAAAAGATGTATCACATTATGAACATCTTCATGGAATTTCAATTTTGAAAGAAGCAAGTAAAAGTTTAAAAGTTCCGAAGCAAAGGGTTTCATACTCTAATTTCATTGAAACCTAAATCGAGTGACACCAAAGCTTCATTAACCACCTTCAAACTGCGAGCTAGGCAGATAGCACCCTGCATAATTTACTAATGAATATTAGAAGGAAATCGAGAAAAACACTAGCAATTTATATTTAAGATGCTACATGTAGATGCAGTGAGTAATAAAAGAAACAGACATCATCTCGAAGTCCATTAGCTCGCAGGTCAAGAGTTGCTATCGTATTATTATACTTCAACATATCTGCCATATATTCTGCACCCTTTGCACCAATCTGCAAGGTATTGAGTACACATGGTCAAAGATACTTTCAGAAGGAAAATTCAGTTTATATCCGAAATTACCTGACACCAACCAAGCATAAGAGTTTTTATATTCCCATGAAACTTGAGAACTTCAGATAAAGCCTTTGCTCCCTCCGGTCCCATAGGATTATAACCTAGTTCCAACTGAGCGAAATAGATAGAGCAAAGTCAGACTGTGTTTCTTAAGTTTCAAAGACATGCAAGAAGGAAATACAGAAGGATGTCACTTGTCAAAGACTCACAGAGCTGATCACAGTATTATCTTTCAGAACTCGGGCAATGCCCTCAATTCCCTTGGCATGTATGTCATTTCCCCCCTGTAATTCTCACCGCCAAGATTGTTACACATTTTGATTGATTCAACGAGGACACTTCCAAGATAAATTTGCACCTACCAGATCTATACTAGTTATCGTACGATTCTCTCTCAAAGCATCCGCCATACTCGCTGCTCCCTGATAAGATTGCAAGATTGAAAAATATTTGACAATCGTACCACAGAAAATGAAATCCATATCCGAAACTAGAGCTGGGCCTTCACCTGGTGGTGCCAGCAAGAAAGCTACATGTGTGTGTGTGTGTAGAGAGAGAGAGAGAGAGAGGGAGAGGGAGAGAGGGAGGGAGGGAGTAAAAATTCATAAATCTGAAACCAGTACTTATATAAAAATTTCAACATTCTTTAACAATTATTTTTAAAACAATATAGACAGCAAAACAGTGGACAAAAGATTTCAATATTCAATATAAGTGCAACACAGCAGAAAGTAACTGATTGTTTTGACTTCCAAACAAAAAAGAAAAAAGGAGCCTTTTTAAAATTCAAAATCTAACAATGACAACATTTTAATGAACTTTATCGTTATTAGGACATGTGATTACCTCATCTCCAATGTCATTCATATAGATACTTATCCACGTCAAGCTTTTGCTGCTCTTGATGAATTCAGCCACATGATGTGCACCTTTAGAGCTAATGGCATTGTTACCAATATCCAAGGCTGTAAGTTTCCCTATAAAACAGCAACCCTGTTTAGTAGATTGCAAATTTTAAATCCCAAAATTGTTTATAATATAAAACCATAACCTTTATGTAGTAGTAAGCCAGACACTAAAGCGCGAACACCTTCATCTCCTATAGAGTTTCCATTAACATATAGTTCCTGAAATAATATTTAGCCAGAAATATATTGAATTATAAAACCAAAACTTAAATCTTCTTGTAGCTTGACATGATATATATTTTGTAAACTAAAAGCAGATTCATAAAGAACTTTAATATCAAAATGTCATTCATTCTATTGGCTACCACCTGTAACGTGACTAACATTACTGAATGCATGATTCTAAGAGAGGCACAATTCTGTAAAGAACCCCGAACGTCAATAATTTTATTATTTACAGAAGTTCAAAATTAACAGAACTCCAAATCAATAATATATGAAGAAAAACATAAGAATACAGAATCAGCATTAAAAGTTCTAACTGGTAAGCAGATGTATATTAAAAGGTGTATATAAATTTCATAGGTACAGGCTCTCATTAACACATTATATTAAAAGCCCATATACACGATGCAATACAGTGGTACATGTGATAAGAAGACTGAGTAGTCAACAAAGAGACATACCCTCAATGATTTGTTTCCCTCAAGACCTTTAGCAAGAGAAGCAGCCCCCAAGGCTCCACCATAATTCCCACTTAAATTTCACAAAAAACCAAGGTAAAATTTACAGAGTGAAACAGTACTTTGCAAATTTCAACTTAGTTCATATATGATATTATAAACAATGCACTACTTTGTTTTCTTACTTGAGGTACATTGCATTTATGGTTTTGTTCTCAAGAAGTGATCCTGCAAGCCCTGAAAAACCCTACCTCCATTACCAAAAAGAAAGTAGATCAGAATCAGTTTTGCTACAAGGCCAGCATCTATTAAAAACCTGAAGAATTACATAAAATTAGTCAATTAACTACATACAGAATAATCAATTAAATTGTTGTTAAGCTCAAGAAACCGCAAGCTTGTATTTGCTTTTAACATCTCGGCAATAGCCTTTGCTCCCTGCATGCAACAGTAATAAATACTGTTCAGCACATTACTTTAAAATCTAATATTATACAACTGACAGCAGCATTATCTGAAGGATCAAAAGGTAAAAAAGCCTTACCTCGTCTCCTACACCAGTACTGTTTAGTCGAAGCTTCTGGATACCATTATTGTTCACCAGTATATCACTTAAATACTGTGATTAATATATCACATAAGAGATAGAATATAATCAGTTTATAACTAAGAACTAATAACACTACCTTATATTGGATGAAACTTATCAAGTAGATAAATCTACACATAATCTTCATACGCCTTGTGAAACAAATTTACCGCAGAATAATTACTGAAATTAGCCCACAGAGACAACAAGCATAGAAATATTGTAAAGGGTCTGTATATAGACTTGTTTTGCTAGTAATTTGATGAATCAGTATGTGTTGGGCTAAGGAACCATTTTTCTGCAAATAAACAAAATAAAGTAACTTTTGCTTTAAATTTGAGCAAATTCCTATATGGATGGTCCTCAGTCGTCCATACAGTAGAAGATATACACATGGAAGAGGGAGCGGATACTTTAATCAGATATAAACATTCTTGATTTACTACAGTCTTCAGCGTTGAGACAAAACAGGATATCAAGATTAAGAAATAAGAGCATTAAATTTAGGACAACCAATTTTACTATTCTTAAATCAAGAGAAAACCTATAAACAATCAATGTCAAGAAAAACGCTAGGCACTTAAGGATAAGGTACCTTCTAGCGAAAGGTACCTTCTAGCCACTAGTCACCCGGCTGGGATTAACTAGAGCACCAAACAGATAATGTCCACCTGAACTTGATTTTATTTTTTCACCCAATCCTGATATTTTCAGCCTAATTCCAATTTCTTAGAAAAAAGGGCCTAATTGTCCGGTTTTTAATTTTCATAAAATCTAGATACTTATTCCCCACCTGAGTCGATTTTGAGTATACTGTTCACAATACATTAAAAAACAATTCTTATACCTTGGCTCCTTCATCTCCAATAGGATTTCCAGAAAGATCAAGAGTCTTGAGTGTAAAATTCGATTGCAACACACCATCAAATGCTTTCAGTCCATTGCTGGTTATTCCATTGGCAGAAAGATTAACTTCTTCTAAAGTCTAATTAGGAAATACAAAAATATGTGCTCAGCCCATTAGCGGACAACGGAAAGAATCACCAGAAATATGTTCAATATTTTTAAAGAAAATGATATATTAATAAGAATCCCTATTTATGACTTGAAACACACTACGGATAAGAAACCCAATAGAAAGTATTGAAAAGGAACAGAGTTTAGCAACGGCATACAGATTTCAGACAAATGTATAGGCAAAATATCAAAATCTAACCTGATTGTAAGCTAAGCTCTCAGCTAGAAAAAATAAACCTTCGTCTCCAAAATTGCGACCTGTCAAATACTTTGTCTAGTGGATCAATTCAGTTTATGTGGTAACCATATTTATATATACCAACTTGCAACTTGCAAGCAAGACAGTACGAATATTCACCTAGGTAGATCTTTACTGTACATATCCAAAAGCATGTATTACTAAAGGAAAAAAAAGAAAAAGAAACCTATACTAATTGGTCATCCACAACCCAGGACATATATCTGGATCACAAAATAGATGTTGTGATAAGCACGTTTGGTTGTGTGCGTGTGTCTATAATGAGAAATAATTTACATATAATAATTCAAGTTTGTAACAAAATACAGTAATTAAATGCTTCATTACCTGACATGTCAACGACCGCAAAGGCTCTTAGTTCTTTGGCAAACTCATTAAGAGTTTGTTTGGACTCCCTTTCAATCTTTGCACCAAAACCCGACATCAAATTTGTCCCAGCAGCAAAAGACCATTTTGTTCCTTGACTACTACTAGACTTATTTTCCTCTGTAACTTTCTTTGTTGGTTTAGGCATAAGAACCATCTCCACCAATTTCCACAAAACTGTCAGCTGAAGACATTAATTAGTCATCAATCGAGACAATACAATCTCAAGGTCACTGCTAACACTATGATTTTATTCGCACATAGCATTAGCATATATCGACATCCAGCTATTGTTCAACACTCATTTCAGAATAAAATTCCATCTATGATATAAGTTGAGTCGATCCATGAATTACACATTCACACCTCTATCATATCATACCAGGCTTGAAGAATTATCCAAATATGAATTGTTTCCAGAACACCAAGCAGTAAGGAAATAAATCAAACAATTCCATGAAATATGCAACTAGCTTAAATACATTATACAGTACCAATGTTATTTCATCCGAATAGACAAAGCAACACATCTTATCTATATATATATATATACTATGGAGTTGATCCGTCAAGTACACAGTCATGCCTCTTACGTGGAATACTAGCTTTTACATACACAAGCACTAATTAGCCATAAATATTTCTGTACAGTGCGCAACTAGCTAGAAAAGAAGACAAAAAAATTTGAAAGTCAATTACATAAAGGGTCCTGGTCCCTGACAAGCGATTGATGCAAGCATCTACCAACGGTTTTTTCCTCTGGAAGGTGTGAATGCAAGCATCTAGGGTTTTTGCCTTCCAGTGGAGAAAAACTGCTGGTAAATTGTTCAAACAATCAATGGGTAGGGACCAGTTGCCTTCCATAAATACATAATACTTAATGCAGCTTCTTTATATATATATATCAGCATTTCACAAACTAGATATCAGAAACTATAATTACGGCAAACAATATGAGTGCAATAGTTCCAATAAATAAACTTACACCTCTAATTCAGAGCAACGAGGCCTGTCATTTGTGAATTTACGACAAAATAAAGATCGTTTTATAAACCACAGAAGTAAATACAATGATACATATATATGAAGCTTATATCTATACACATGTCAGCATATACCACAAACCAAAGGCAATCACCGAAGACAGTGCGAGGCATACACAATCACGATGAAACAAACATCAATTCATGATCATACATAACTAAATAACACTAAATGCAGCTCATAGGCATACACAATCACGATAAAACAAAAGTCAATTCATGATCATACATAACTAAATAACACTAACTGCAGCTCATCTCTATACACATATCAACATTTCTAAAACATGATACATCACAAACTTTACGTAATCACTAAACAACAATCCAAACCATACCAAACGTAATTATGACAAATGTGCCAGCTGGAACAATAAAGGATGCAATCTCCTTAGCCGCACCCATAGGCGAAGTAGCTTGCGATTGAGATTCCGTGTGCACTCTCCTACTCGACCTATTACGAGAAGAAGCCGAAGCTCTGATAGCAAACTTCTCGAACATTAAATTAGCTCTTCTTCTTCTATTAATACATAAACTTCTAGAAATCAACAATTTGTGGCCGCAATAACTCGCTGAACTACACGGAAAGTTCCGGCTCAGTGCATTTCTCGGCCGAGTTTCCAGGGGCACAATCTACACAATTCAAAGCATATAAACATCAATTTTAAGTCATATACTTGCTGAGAGCGAGAGCGAGAGCGAGAGAGAGAGAGAGAGAGAGAGAGAGGGAGAGGGAGAGGGAGAGGGAGAGGGGGAGAGAGAGAGAGATGATACCTTTGGGGTGAAGTGCAGGGAGAGAGTGTTAGTAGAGGCCATATGTGTGTGTAGGCGCCAATTCCAAGAAAAGAGATTGTACAATTGAGAGAAAATGAAGGCAAATCTTTCTCCTCTGTTGGAGAAGGAGATAGAACACACCGTGTGCCGCTGAGTATATTAACTGGGCCTCGTATTTTGGGCCTCAGTGATTTTCTGATATTCGATCAATTTTGTGACGGCAAGGCTTTATGTTATGACTCCACCTGACTAGGCCCATATAATTTATAATCAGACCCGAACTTATGATAAATTGTGGAAAAATTTTCAACGAAAAAATTATGTTTCCTTGGATTGAAGTGTTTTTTTATTCACAAAAAAATTGGATTCATGGACGGAATTTCATATTCGATTTTTTAAGAGACATTCAAATATAATCGATGTCAATTAAAATATTTCTTAATCAGAGGATGTTATTCTTATATTGATTTGATCATATTGTGTTGTTCGGTTATCCATTAAAAATTATTAGAAGTGATTAATCGACTAAATATATTTTTATTGGGTCTTTTGATACACGCCCATAAACACACACACTAATATTAATCATAAAATTTGACCGACTAATTAAAATAATGTTAGTTTATGTTCACGGACACATCAGAAAATCCGTTTTTGGTTCGTCACGTCGAAGTTACGAGCAATTATTTAATATGTTATTACAACAGAATCATATTTCCTTGCTTTGGTAATTTCAGCTGTCCGTATAATACAACATGGACACAACAAATTTTAATCTTACTCAATCTTGGCTAACACGCACGTATAGAAATTAACGACACCAAACAAGATAAAACTCTCTAAACATACAGCAATTAACAAACGTTTCTAAGCAGGCATTAACATTCATTGCAATCAAACTGCAGAGAATCAATCACTGATTCCTACATTCAAAACAGTTTGAAATGGCTTGCAGGCATTCATCGGCAATTTTTGTTGCTTGCTTGGCGATTCTAGTCGTTACTGCAGTGGCAGTGACAAAGGATGAGATGATGGGGTGGATGTACATGAGTCCTGGTGGTTCTCCGATGCCCTGGATGGACATGGGTCCTGCCCCGACCCCAGACGTTTCTGGGAGCGTTATCGCCTCTTTCCCATCGGTGGCAGCTGTGATTCTGGCGTCGATGGCTTCGGCTTTCATGATCTAAAGGCCTGTTCTATCTTTGTTTCAGGTTGTGTTTTGTTTTCGGTGTCTTTCTCAGGCTTGTGTGTTTGTGATCATCTGATTTTCTTACTAGTGTCGTGTGTGATGTACTTGTACAATGTAGTCGATACTTGTATAATAAGTGGCTGTGTAATCTGGCCATATCACGTAATCAAAATGAAGCTTGCAGTTCAGGAGTACATAATGGCGTCGTAGATGATAAGGATTTCAGTTCTACTGTAAGTTAAAAATTAGCGATCAATCTATGTAGCATAACAAACCATTCAAGGGAGCTGAATTCTTTAAAGTGAACTTTTCCAAGTAAAATAATCCAGGATGAGCTTCAGAGAAGTCACCAAGAATCATTTGAACAATTTACAACTTGCAAGTGTAATTTTCATATACAACCCGAAGGCAGATGCCAACAGAAGTGAATTGCTATGAAATTACACTTGTAATTAAAAAAAAAAAAAGCAATCCAGAACTAGTAAGTAGGGTTTTCTACATGCATATATTTACGAAACTACAGTAATGTTAGAAAATCCTAATTACTACCCATGTTGTGCACATATGATATAGCCTTATTGATGGATCCCTTCTCTCTGCTTCTACTACCGCTGTACATCGCAGGGGAATATGAGATATGGAATGAGAGTTTCAGAAATTTACAGATGCGATCAAAGAATTGTGGTGCACAGCTTCAGTTATGCTATTTATACCCTTCTCGCCTATGCCATTTTCCCCCTGCAAGACCATGATGACAGAGATAATTAGGCCTTTCTAAATTGTTTTCACTCTAATAAAAATCAATTCAAAAGGTACTCTGTCCTACCAGATCTATACTTCTTATTGTGCAATGCTTTAAAGCAGCCGCTATTTTTGCCATCCCCTGACAAAAAAAAAAGGTTAATGTCTGAGGTGCTTCAGTTAGATCAAATATGTCTATCGCATGAGCATGAACATTAAGAATGAAAACGTCATTCACGAGATTTATGAAAGGCGCTAAAAGCCCATATAAGAAATTCATATAACTGATAACAGTTGTCGCAACTTGGTTCGACATTTTTGTTGGACAGAAACCTGTAGAAGTTGTTATGTGATAAGATAGAACAAAACATGATAATTCTCTTAAATAGATGGTTATACTCGAAGAAGAAATGAAAGCAGAGCATTTATTTGACACTATCTATTATCCAACAACTTTAATGGACTTTATGTATAATGAGAGATTATAGTGCTATTAGCCTATTACCTCATCTCGAAGATCATTCATGAAAAGACTCATCCACAACAATGTTTTGCTTTTTCTAATATATTCAGCTACATATGTAGCACCCCTTGAGCTTAATCCGTTGTTACCAAGATCCAAGGCTATAATTTCCCCTGTACAGAGAAGCTAGTCAGATCATAGAGTGCTAAACTGCTAATTACGCGATACAGATATGTTGTGCCTGATTTAATGTCATTTCAACTATAAACTTAAACCTTTATGTGATAGTAAGCCAGACATTAAAGCACGAACACCTGTATCTCCAATAGAGTTTCCGTTCAAATGAAGTTCCTGAAAATAATAACAGCCACTGTAATTTTTTGGAACAAAATTTGTATATGTATATTTTTCTAGTCGTAGTATTAATTTACCTTAGAATTATATCTAGTGAGTAGTGATATAAAAGCAGATATGTGGGATAATGTAGAATAGAAATGTTATTCACTCTATTGACGTCCATTGGAAACAATATTAACAAAGGGAAGTATAAAAAAAACATTAAAAGCAACCACAGCTGTATAAATCATGTAAGAATAAATGACAAATTAATGGAAATTAAAATTTGGTCAAATAATTTAAAGAAGTCTAGGTGATGTAATGTAGTGGCAGACATGATACTAACTTTCTATGCTTCAATCAGGGCAACCTTGACATTAAGTATTAGTACATGAACACATACCCGCAAGGATCGGTTCCTCCCAAGGCCTTCGCCCAGAGCAGAAGCCCCCAAAGCACCACTATAGTTCCGACTTGGACATCAAAAATAGCAACCAAAAGTTAGCAAGGACATAATTTATAGGTCAACTATTGGAATACGATTTTGCACATCCCAACTCAAATTCATGTTGGTAAAATTGTAGAACAAAAGCTGCTTATTATTCTAACTCACTTAAGATACATTGTGTGCAAAGTTTCATTGCCAATAAGTGATCTTGCAAGCTCTGAGAATCCCTACCTCCATTACCAAAAAGGAAACAGAATTAGAAATGATTTTACTCATGCAGTAAATTCTAACAAAACCTAAAAGAGCTTTATCAAATTGGTAAACTTGAATACATACAACATCATCGATAAGATTGTTATCAAGTTCAAGAATCTGCAAGCTTGAATTTCTAATCAACATCTCAGAGATAGCCTTTGCTCCCTGTAAAGAATAGTAATGTAACACTATTCAAACACCCGGAATCAGAAAGTTGACATCAGATATCTGCAGGATAGTTCTCATAACCCAAAGGTAAATAATCTTACCTCATTTCCTATCCGAGCATCGTTTAGCTGCAGCTTCTTGATGCCAGTATTGTTTGCCAGTAATTCACATAGACACTGCATACAACATATCAAATGACAAAGATATCCCAACATGGAGCCTTTAAAATTAATTGAATATTCAACCTTGAAGTGATTGAAATGAAAATAAGAATGAACAATCTTAATACATTATACTCTAATGATATCAAACTGTTTCACAAATAAAAGCCAATAGTACTATTATACATAAGATGAAATTATGGAATGTAAACTAGAGATCATAATTTGTATGCACCTTGAAACAAAGTTGCTATATTTAAAAGTTAAACACATCGTAGTAGTAAGCTACACAATCCTACTAGGGATAGAAACATATAATGGGAACTTTTTGTAGCTAAAATTTGCTAGAGATTAGAGAAACCAGTATGTGTTGGGAGAAGAACAGTACATCCACAAGGATGACTTTATGTTGGCAAACAAATATTGAAAAACATATAAAATAAGAAGCAGTTAACTAATTTTTACATTTTTAGCAATCTCTTAATAGATTTTCCTCCTTAACAAAAGACGAACAAACATGGGGAGCAGGCCGAACTTTTTTTAAGAAAAATATCAAGTCAATACCAGCAAGCACAAGCATGAAACTAAATCCAAATAAGAACGGCACCCCCAATCTGAAAAGAATATATTTGTCATCTCAAGCTTTCAGATGAACCAAGTACACCAATAACCAGGAGCTTCGAGTGTTAATACCAATAACTTTATCTTTTATATAAGCAATCTGAAAATACTCTGTGCGACCCAGTAAAACAAATGTAATATACCTTTGCACCTTCCTCCCCGATAGGATTTCCAGAAAGATTAAGAGTCTTGAGTACAACGTTTGATTGCAGCACACCATCTAATGCTTTTAGTCCAGTGACAGTTATTCCATTAGAAGAAAGATTAAGTTCTTCTAAACTCTGAATAGACAGTATACAATATACAATTACATGCTTAGCATAGTAGTTTAAATAAACATTACTGCGTCCAAGAGTTGACATATCTACAAGAATCTAAATAATACAAATTAAACTCCACTCTTGCTTCCGAGTGTCAAAGATATGATAAAAGGAAATAAAAAGTGGTTTCAACTTTCAACGTTATATTCTGTATGAAATCCAATTGAGAAAAATATTAAATAAATATAAAAGATCAACCAAACAAGATAATGTGATATAGACGAATATCGAATATTAACCTGATTGTCAACTAAGCTCTCCGCAAGAATAGATAGACCTGCATCGCCCAAGTCACCACCTGCCAAAAAAATGTAGGCTGGTCAATACTATTTATATCATAAGACTAAACTTCTTACTCAAAATTAGATGCAAAATAGCTTTAAATAATGATGACGCACTATCAAAACGGCTTCCCAGATCAAATAATAATTTAGGGCATCCATTACCTGACAAATTCACGATCCTGAATGATCTCAGGTCTTTGGCATAGTTGTATAGATTTTGCTTAGAGTCCCTTTCCATCTTTGCCGCAAATCCATACAAGAGATTTTTACCAAAAGACCAAAAATTTCTTTCACTACTTGACTTGTTCTCATCTAATGCGGTTTTTGTCGGTTTAGGCAGTACGATTGCCGCCAATTTCCACAGAAGCGTCAGCTGAATAAAAATATCAGTCACGCATTGCCATGACAGGATCTCAAATATCACAAGTAGATTATGAATGTAGAATAGATCAACGTGTATACAATTGAAACCATTCAGTTACACTCTTGTCAATTACCATAAACCACTAACAAGAATTAAGGCTATGTTTGTGTGAGGGGATTATAGTCCAGGAATTCTAATCCTTAAATTACAGAAATAGTTCCATCACTGATAATACTTGGATTATTAGTCCTTCAGAAAATGCATCACTCTAATCTACGTTTTGCTTATTAAAATCTATAACTTATATTTAATCCCATCAAAAATTGGTTCCGACAAGTCCTTTTTTGATTTCTTCTAATCCATGAATCCCACAAAAAATAAAAGAACAAATAATTTCGAGGATTTACTTCTATATTAAACCTTGATCCTTTAAAACATAGCCAAAGAAATCAATGTAATACAACTATACTATTT
The DNA here is from genome assembly GCF_001625215.2 of Daucus carota subsp. sativus. Taxonomy (NCBI): domain Eukaryota; kingdom Viridiplantae; phylum Streptophyta; class Magnoliopsida; order Apiales; family Apiaceae; genus Daucus; species Daucus carota. Next base: position 32,197,252 of record NC_030388.2, on the reverse strand, counting down.
CCATTTCACCAAGATCTTCTCAAAAGTCGCGATCTTTACAAAACCCGCCTCCTTACTCCTACTCTTAACTTCTTCGTACACCCCAATTCTCACAACAATTAGCTCAAGTACAACCAAACAACACTAAACTTAATTTATCAACAAACATATAACAAAGCTAGTTATACATAAGTACACAGTCATAAGCATTAAATGCCCAAAAGGAAAGGAAAAACTTATTTCGAGGATTCTAGTTCTAGCATAAACCTAATCCTCCAAACAAACAATCTTAAATAAATTAACGTAACACAAATATACAATTGGGACGTCATCAGGAATTTTCTCAAAAGTTAGAATCTTTACAAAAACCGCCTCCTTACTCCTACTCTAACTTCTTCTTCCATCTCAACTTCCGCAACAATTACCTCAACTACCATCAAACAACACCAAGCTCAATTTATCAACAAACATTTAACAAGTACTCATGACACAGAACTACACAATCATTACCATAAACGTCCCAATAGGAACAAAAACCGCAGCAATCCCCTTAGCAACACCCTTAATCGAAAAGCCCTCCCCTTTACGACACTTTCGAAACACCTTCCAATCCCTCTTCCCTGATTGCCCGTCTGGAGGAGGAGGCAAAGCAGAAGTATACATAGCCTTAACAGCCAAACCCTTAATTTGCCTTTTTCTACTTACACACAAAACTTTCTCAAATTTCAACTTCAGCCCACCATAATTCCCTGAACTACTCAACAAAATTCTATCTTTTTTCCACTCATGATGCACTGAAAATACCTAGAGAAATTGCAAGAATTACAATAAAGTTAGGATTTTTAATTTTCATTACACTAATCATATGTATAAGATGTTAATGAAAAGATGGTACCTTTGGATTGAAGTGACGAGGGAGAGTTGAAGTAGATGCCATGTTGAATGTTGATGTTGAGTCTGAAGGAGAGAAATCATTGTAACTGCCAGTATAAACTGGTGATTTGTATATATACGTATGTATTGTTTATCCTATGACGCTGAAAGATGGCAATCTAACAGTGCAGTAAATGTTTGAAGTTTTTCATGAATATTCAAGTGCAAAATATTTTTTTCATTTGGCAAAAAGTATTAAACTTTTGAAAAAATATTTGTAAGATTTTAGTTTTTCGTGTTTTTCAAAAGAATTAGACCGAGCACGATTGGATAGCCCAGTGGTAGGTTTATCTTTTATTTTATTAGAACAGATACTAATTTGTAAGACATATACACATATAAGCTTGGATTGTCAAAAAAAAATTAGGCGTGAGTTTTGTGTTTTTGATTTTATCATCTGTACTTCACCGCATATACTAATAAAATAATAAAAAGAAGATAGTATTTTGATAATTTATATTATAAATAATGATATATTTACAAGATTTTAGAAAAGACGAATATTTCTAAATAAAATCTAAAAAATAGCATGCAGGCTTAATTGCCTTAACTATATATGAATGTGTGTTTTGTCAACCCCTGTCTAGCCCATCATCTATGAGAAGCCCAGCTCAAACTTTTACAGCAGTGAACTAAAGTCCACAACTATACGAGGCTTATCGAAAGGGAAGCCCATTAGTACTTTCTGGTTTACACTGCTTCTGTGGACTTGGATGGAATGAAATGAGGGGAGAATGGAATGAGAAATCATATAAAAATTTTATGGATAAAGAAAAAAGTATAAGATAATAGTAACTAAATACGAAAGAGTTTAAATTTCGTGATCAAGATTGTAAGGAAACTTGATGTAGAAATTCAAAACATGTGAGTTAGAATTCTAGCGAAAATGGTAGCAATGGAATGAACGAAAGAATGAAAAATATAGACATTTTCTCTAAACAACACAATTTTAGAGTATAAAATTCATTCCATTTTCCCTCCGTTCCATTCCATCCATGTGAACCTGAGAGTTATCTTTTTCTTTCTCGGTAAATCGAAAATGAAATAATTATCTAAATAAGTATTCCGAATATTATTGGGTTAATTACCGATTTCCACGAATTCTCGTTCAACTAACTAAAATAATTTAACTTTTTGTTTCAAAAAAAATAATTTAACTTTTAAAAACTGATTGACTGAAGACTTTACAATGGACGATTGTATGCTCACATGGAAAATCAATTAAAAGACATAAAATAAAATAAGCACATAAAGAAAATAAAACACTGACATCATAGTCACACAATTCCTTTACAGTATATGACTAAAAAAAAAAAAAATTAACAATCATAATCGCATTCAAGTATATAAAAAAAAGTTTGTCTAGTATGCAGGGCCGTTCCATACCTTTTGAGGGCCAGGGGCGAAAGAAGAAAATGGGCCCTATTTTTTTTACTTCACTAAATTTGATAAAATATGACCTTGTAGCAATGTAAACTCAAATTTTAGTCAACTTCCGTAAGAAAATAACTATAAAATAATCAAGTTTAACGATAAAGTGTACAAGATGTAAAAAAAGAAGATTAAACAAATGTTTGATGACATTTATCTGTTAGTCCATGATTGATAGTACCATTAGTTTTGGGTTGGACGTAGTCACTTAGGATAGAATAGGACGTAGTCACTTAGGATAGAATAGGCTTACAGGAATGATATATACTAATAACAATACATAAATTATAAAATTTTTGGGCCCCTAAATTTTTTGGGCCCTGGGCGGTCGCCCTAGTTGCCCTCCCTCTGGGCCGGACCTGCTAGTATGCTCATGAGCACGTGTTAAATACGGAATTTTATATGTTTGGGAAATTTTTATTGGTGTGGTTGTTGCATTTGCAGGAGACCCACCATTTTTAAGATAAAAAATCAATCAAAATCTCTTAAACTTATAAAATTTCGTGCTTAGCATGTGCTCACGGGGACACACCAGAAAAACCGTATAAAAAATTCTAACACTTATAAAGTTTTTCATAAATTATTGGCTCTCGATTAGTAAACCAAAAAAATACTACAAATCATATCATCGAATTGCGTGGTTAAATTTAGGAGACGAACCGAATCAAGGCTAATAACAATGGTACAACTAAAAAGTGAAGTTTAATTTTCTTAATCACATGTGGTATGAATGTATGATTAATCTAACCACCCAAAATTTTCAAACCTAGTTGGTGGTTAAACAATAAAAATGATTAAGCTATACTTAACTTTATTATGAAAAAGCAACAAGCATTTCTCAATGATTTTCATATAAAATACAACAAGAAGACAATAAATAATCATCACAACGGTAAAGTAGATTCCGTAGTCGGTACAGTGTAGCCCGTATCAATTCTTTTCATTTTTTAAGGATGATTAATTAATCAAGTTAATCGCGTTTAATAGATATCTTTGTACATGCTTGGATTTGGAAGACGTCTTATTTTAAGTAAACACGAGCCATGTTTTAATTTTTAAACCACTTGGGTGCTACTTGCTAATACAAATATTGTTGATTTTCATTCGAATTACGTTTTTGAAAAAACTTTCTACATTTTTATTGTTGTAAATTAAAAGTTGATATCTAAATTTAATTCTCCAACAAATTTTTTTTATTAAATAATGTACAATTAACACATTTTGGTTACGTGCAAAAGTCAAAATAGAAGGTAAATTAAAAGATTGTATATTTTTTTTTTATTTAAAGTACATGCATGCATTACATATATATTCCAGCACATGCAAATAATATTGATACACGTTCAATGAAAAAAAATATACTGAATGTGAGAAATTCTAGTATGAGACAATTTTTCATTGATTAATATCATGAACCCGGCCTATATATCATAAATTTAGGATTAAATTATTGAATATTTTTTCCGCTAAACATATAAAATTAGTATAAATATGTCAGGATCCCGATCTTTCGTATAATCGTATCCACACATAGGCACGCGTTAGTTCAAAGAATTTTGTTGTATTTTCCCGCGAGGAGGAGACCGTTTGCAGACAAGAAATGAGATGGTGATGAATTCCTAACAACCGGACCAGTATATGAAGAAATAAGCCTTTAATATTCGGACCAGTGAAGTTGTTTATTACGTAAAACTGTACACTCTTGTTTATATACTTCTAGATACTTGCCAAACATCCAACAATGTCTTACTTGAAACTATTTTTAACTTACAGATATATCATTATTCGTTGATCACCTAAAATATTATATCCGAATTTAAATATAAATATGTCTTATGTTCGAGTTTAAATACACCTGTTTCGATCAATTTTGACATGTTTTGTTGCAGGATGATTATACTTTGTTACGAAATATTCCAAAGCTTTTTTTCTTTTGGTTCTCGAGATACCGGGACCGTTTGAGCAAACTTTAAAAAAGTGATTTCTTATTTAAAATAAAAAAGTGAAGTAGAATTAAAAATTAAATAAATCAATAAAGTGTTCGGGAAAAAAGTAGAAATTGTGAGAGAGAAGTAGAAGGTAAAAACAGCTGATCGTGACAAACAAACAGTCACATAGTGAAGTTGAATTTATGACCAGATATTTTTTAACATCAATCATGCAAAAGTTCTCTTCCCGAAATTGAATCATACTAAACTCATATCATTGTTCAAGGTAACTAAAATCTGATACATCATTCGATCCGACTGAATAAAATTACACTGTTCTTTATCCGATGCATCATGCATGAAGAAATCGTGTGCTTGTAAGTTGTACCCCAAATACATTTTTCGTAATTAAACTGACAACAGATTGATGCAATCATCTCGAGTCTTCTGCAAGACTGTTCTGAGCTCCAAATTGGAGATCAAAGCAATGAAAATCAAATATTTGATCAGCTTAATCCTAGGTGAAGATCCAGGGATTGATAATTTTGCTGCGAGCCAGAGAAGCGAGAAGCTGGTTTGACAGCAACAGCTCGGTTTCCTCCAGATTGATCAGCATGAGTCAGAGTAAATTTACGCGAATCATTCTGATAAGGCAAATGAGCAGGCAAAGAATACCATTGTGAACCTGAATCCTGATCATAAGGACTAAAGCTAATCTGTGGCTCCTGATCACAAATCGTAAAATCAGGAGCATTATACGACGGATCGTAGAACAATGGCACAGAGGCCTGGTAGCCAAAAGGATGATTCTGGTAAGGCTGAAGATAATAGCTCATGCTAGCCTTCCTTGCTTGTAGCTGCAGCCTTTTTTTCTTCATTCTTTCCTTCTTATGAGCATTCTGGTGCCCCCCTAAGGCCTGCGAGTTTGCGAATTCCTTGAAACAAAATTGGCACTCAAATTTCTTGCTCTCAGGCTCATGAGTACTCTTGGCTCCTGATCTTTCCATGCAGAGTTTCTCCCTGTCTGATGAAATTGTTGTGGAGGAGGAATTGACACTTTCGTCGCGATCATCCCCTGTAATCTGGACATTCCTGCAAGGATCTACCTCGATTCCGAATAATCTCAGCTTTTTTTTCATGCAGGATTTGCCAGACAGATCATCAAGGTTTGGTCCATCCCAGGTTGTTGACATAGTAGAGAGGTCTTGCTTCATGTCTGAAGAATATGACAGAGCAATTTTTAAGTTGTTTGTGATGTAGTTAGTGATACCATAACCTTTTATATATAGTACTAGTTTTGACAATACATTGCATCTAAAAACAGGAATAGTATCATGATTATGAACAGAAAAACCTGATTAAAATATGGATTAAGAGAGATAAGTCAGATTAAGGAAGCTGGCTCATGCAATACTGATTTAATTCAAATCTAATGTTAAATAATGCAGCAGATACAACACCTCACACTTTTCCCATCAGGGAGGATTCAGTGTGCATTACTGAAAAGGAATTCCATGATCTGTGAACACTAAAAAATTTAAAAAAAACCCAGCAATTATAACACCTATTGTGTGATTTATATTAAATATTCTGCCTAAAGATATGGGAAATGTGATTAAAATATGGGAATTTCAAAAAGTCAAAACTTGATGGGATATAATCAGCTTCAAGGGAAGGTCTCTATGCCACTGTACTTAAAAATGCTTATATGACATTACTTTGATTGACCAACTAACTAGCTAGTGGATTCATGAATTTATCTACCAAAGCATATCATGATATTATATAATGACAATTAATCAATTGTTTAAGTATCTATGGGTGATAAGTCCCATCCACTGCAGTATTTTAAATCATGATCATGCATTTTTCCCTCTAGATTTTTCTAATTATCAGCACTAAATGAAGTTTCTGGGTTATTATCCTTGCACCCATGTTGAAATCAAAAACAATAAACACATGTTCGTGACGGAATCAGCTGATCACTGTTTAGCTCCGACTGATCTTCAAAATTTAGTAATAGAAGAATTTTTGTGAGTCCTAACTAATATAATTAAATTTTTTTTTTATCTCAATTTAGAATTCTGGTTCCGTCACGGCTTCACAACGTACATGTACCTTGACCATGTTCTAGAGATGCTCTTAAAAAATATGATAGAAACAGGGTAGTTGCTAAACAGAGGAATATAAGAAGTGGAAACTAGGGATGGGCACGGGGGCACTTCGGGGGCGGGGAGTGCTATCCCCGACCCCGATCCCCGAATTCATGACCCCTCCCCGACCCCGCCCCGAACCCCGAACGGGGATTATTTTTCTCCCCGATCCCCGCCCCGAATGGGGAACGGGGATCCCCGCGGGGAGTCGGGGAATTTCATTTTTAATAAAAACATAATAATTTATAATATATAATATACTTTTTAATAAAAAAAACAAACTACTAACTCCTAATATACTAATAAAATAATATTATCTTATATTTCAACATCAAATCATATTACAATTGATTTATAATATAATTAAACGACAATTTAATATTATTAAATATATTATATTATAATATATTTATAACCAATCAATAAAAATAAAGATTATATTTTAATTTTAATTATATTATAAAGCTTATCTATTTTAAATAATATATTTAGTATAATATATATACATAAATATATTATTATTTATATATATATATAATCGGGGTCGGGGATCGGGGCGGGGAGACACCAATCCCCGACCCCGCCCCGATCCCCGAATTTTTTATAGAACTTTCCCCGATCCCCGCCCCGCCCCCGAAAAATTCCCCGAATCCCCGACCCGAACGGGGCGGGGATCGGATCGGGGTCGAGCGGGGCGGGGTGAATGCCCATCCCTAGTGGAAACTGATGTAAGCATATATACTTATATGGGTCTTCACAAGATCTGCACATATCTTGTTAGGGCAGGAACACCATATTTTATACCCAAAGAATATGTTTAAGGTGAACTAAGTCACCTATTGATAGATATAAAAACAATAAAATAACATTCATGCTGGACAAATGTTCTTGTTGGGTCCCACTTCATGTAGCTTTGGGGACATGCTACACACTATTAGATTGTGTTTCTATTGCAATGTCTTTTGATAGATCTTCAATTGGTAGACTATTTTCACCAATAAATCTCTCATTCTCATCAATTTTCCCACTTCTTTTAGTCCCTCTTTTGGAGTCTATTCCATTTGGTTTGTTGCTTTGGGAGAAGAATTCCAAGTAGGCATGCTGTCATCAAGCAATGCTATCACATCTTAACATGTGGAATGAGTTTAAGCTAATCAAGAGGATTGGATTGTTGTGACTTGGTGGGTAGGTTTTGGTTGTTTGCTTATGTTTTTCTTCGGTTTAGAAATCTCAACATCTCTCGGTAGATGAAAAGATCTTCCCCTTGTTTTAAAACGACAAGGAACCCATCCATTTTTGAATATAAATAACTTAACTTTTGATAAAAATAATACTCTCTCCGTTTCAAATTACATGTCCACTTTAAAAAAATCACACAGTTTAAGAAAAGTGGATTGTGAGAAAAAAAAGAGGTATATTAAGTCATTAAATGAACCTAATATGTGGTGTAGGGTTGATCTTAAAAATATAAATTAGTAATATGTGAAGGAGAGTTGATTTTGGAAATATAAATTTACATTGAAAGTTGAAGTGGACAAGTATTTTGAAACAAATTTTTTTTTTTCTAAAGTGGACATCTATTTTGAAACGGAGGGAGTAACTTTAACTACATAGTTAAAAGATATGTGTCAAAAAGTCAAATGAACTATATTTCAAAAAATAAGAGAGTATCTAACAAATTTTTTAAACCCGGTTCAAAAATCAGTTCAACTCGATTTCGTGCTAAATATTGATCGAGTCCGGTACTTATTAAACTCATGATTTTAAATTTCTAAATACGTGAATAGTCCTAAGATATTCGATCCGTTCAATCAATTTAAAGAATATATTAAACACGGAGTGAGATAGATGATAAATAAAATTTACTAATTTTTCCAACTCAGCCATGACTGGGGGAGATCGGGATTTCAAATCTTGGAGATACCAAGCAAATGTTTGGAAAAACCCGTATTTTGAGCTACTTCAATATTTTTTTTAAAATTTAAAATGGTGTAAAAGTATAAAAAGATAATATAGACGGGACATTTGTCCCGGTGTCTCTTGCTAGATACGTCCTGGACCCGACTTCATTCCTATAATCAACCATCAAAATCTCAAACTACCAGCCTGGTGAATTTTCTTCTCCGGAGCAAAAAACCAAATCCAAGTTCTATAATAATGGAGAATAAAATGTAAAGAATGCCAGACTTGACTAAAGAACAAGAAAATGGTCACCTGCTATACCACTTTTTCTCATTGAAAGTGTTATTTTATGAATCCATGATAGAATTTAAATTAGTTTAAACACAGATGATAAGGATGTAAGAGAACTGTGCTGCCAACATGTTTGTTTATCACCTATTGGCTACTGCGCAGCTCGTCAATGCGCAGCAGCTTCTGATTGATTACTTGCTTGCCAACTTTTTTCATACGTCTGCTAATCCAGAAGATCAAAAATAAAAAAGTCTTCGAATGTCGAAAATTGTTTATTTGGTCTTGCGAGTCAATCTGTAACTCCAGATTAGGTTGTTTAATTTTGTATGACTGAGCTATTCGTTGAAAATTAGGAATTGTTTAGTGGCTTAATTCGATTAATTTGACATAAAGTAAGCTTTAATCTTGTCACATGTAACTTCCAAAATCTCTTTTGCTGATTTTTCTTTGGGTTAAAACCGGAAGGTTTAAATAATCAGTTGCATAATTTTGTTTGGATATGTATTGATACTGTCCTACTTCGCCGATATATCAATGAAGAGAGAACGGTAAGACTTTTCCTCTTCAGAAGAGATGGAGAACTAAATAAAATGATAACTCGAGCCGAAACGAACCAAGTCGAGTCAAATATTTTTATAATAAAATTTAGACTGTTTCTTCGATATCTCACATCGGTTGGATAAAAAATACTTGAGTTATCTATAACTCTATAAGTATGAACAAACAACTATTATATACTCCCTCCGTCGCCTGAGTTATATACATTGGGAGACGGTTCGCGGCACGGACTTTAATACTCCTGTAAAATATAGTTTTGTAACTTAATTTTAAGATTTTTTCTTTTTGAATAACAATTTGAATGTTATATTTTTATTCAGAAAAAGAAAATTTTAAAACTAAATGATAAAACTATATTTTATAGGAGAATTGAAATGCATGTCGAACAGCCAAAAAGAAACGTATAAAATTAAATGGGACAGAAGGAGTAGCAATTTACTAACACTTTTGGACGGATATGCGCTACATTGCAAGGTCCGGTATGGATGTAGTTACTTATAGTTATGGATTTGATGGTATCAGAACACTGTCCGAATATCTTACGAGCATTTGTAGACTCGACGATGTGTGATAGATTGTTACATCGGTATGCATCTAGTTGTGGATCACAAATATTATAGCTCCGCTAAAATTTTGCAAATTTGATTATGGATTCGAGTGAACCGGCTGACGAAGTCTGGTCGTAGGCACATACTCAAAAGTTCTTCCCGAATCATGATTAGCATGACAAAAAAATAATGTTCACATAAAATAACGTAAGAGGCGAGAAACCGCAGGTAAACACACCCATTCACAACAGTTAGAAAAGCAATATACTTTTGTATCGTAGTTGAACATTTAGCACACACCAACCGTCACCGCTCACCTTTAAAATCCTTCCACAGATTTGCATAGCATGACAATCTTGAGCTTTTTGACATCGTTTGCGAATCTGCAATATGGCCATTACTTTTAATTTAGATAAAGCGATAAGTTTTTATTATATTGATGCGGAAAAGGAAAAAGTTACATGCAGAGATAATGACAGGGTTTAAGAGAATTAATCATGTTTCACGAGCGATTAATATGAACAAGATGATGCAACTGCTTGTTTTGAGGTTATGTTAATTGCAACTGTTTTTTTTTTTTTTTTTTAAATCTTGCACGAATGAATCATGAAAGCGTGTTAATTGTAATTTGCGAAGGATTAGTGAGTTTAATTCGTCAAATATTTGATGTGGGAAACGATGTTGTCCTGTCCTCTTTCAGAGCAGCTAGATATGTATTTTAATGGTTGGGATGAAAGTGTTTTTTTATCGGTTCACTGTAATTTTCCGCGGATTGGGGTTTTTTCTTTTCGCGGATATTATCCGCGAAAAGAAAAAATTTCGATCTGTGGAAAATTATAGTGGATCAATAAAAAAAAAATTCAATCCAAATTTTTTAAATATAAATACGATATTCTTGATAATGTGTAATATAAACGGTACCAAACAAACGGTCGTCACGACGAAGACCCATTAGCAAAAGAGCAAAAGGTTGAAGATCGAATAGATTTTTATGAATAAAAAACACAGAAAGATCTGTACAGATTTTTTGGTTTCTTTTTCTTTGAAACAAAGTTGTTCATATTAATTTAATAAAATAAATTTTATGTAAAATTCGTTAATTTATTTTTTACAATTACGCAAGACTCATTAAATTATTACAGCATTGTGCAAAATAAATATGCTTTATATTTAAGATATATATTCTAAAAAAACTGTAATAAATATAATTGATTAAAAATTTTGAATTTAATAAATTATTATTGTAATATACATCTAATCATTTTTAACTTTAAATCAAATATTTAAATTTAATTATTTAAGTAAAGAGAAAAATATGAAAATATAATTATTTCCACGTGTCTTTACCTCATATCCGTCTCTTTCTTATATCAAAAATTCATTTAAAATATAAATTTGAAATTTTATTTTCTAAAATCATATATCAAGGTAACTTGGCCCACTGAGCTCTAAGGCCCCTAATTTTCATTTTATGTTGTATTTTAGTTAACGAGGCCTGTTGGCGCTTAACCCAATTCACCAGGGGAGTGGTGACTGTGGGCTTTGCTGGATCTTAACGCTTTAGTTGTACATCCATTTCAACCTTTTCCTGTATTTAAAGCCCATGTCTTACTTCATCGGATCAATGGATCCATTAACATGTCACCCAGATAAAATCTCGGTCTGGTTTCACGAGGCACACATTTTCGATAACGAGGGGACAAAATTTTTTTGCGGCCAGTCAAGTGTAGTAAGAGGAAAGATCCGAAGCATTACTAGTTACTACTACTGCTCCGGTGTTTATTCTATGTCAGTCCAGGTCCTGAGTTCAACCCTGACTCATCCCGAGAATTTATTAGAACAGATACTTACTCGTTGACTTGGGTTCCAGCCTAGCCACTTCTCGCTATATATTACTCCCTCTGTTTTTTTATATGACGCTTTGACTTTTGACACACACTTCTAAGTGCTTTAACCAGGTAGTTAAAAATATTATTTTTTGAATTTTCTTTTTCTGAATAAAAATTTTGATTATATATTATTATTCAGAAAAAGAAATTTTAAAAAATAATATTTTTAACTACCCGATCAAAGCACTTAAAAGTGTGTGCCAAAAGTCATATGAAAAAAAAACAAAGGGAGTACATAACAAAGAAAGAATAAAACTGAGAGCGTTGGCTCCAGCCTTAAAGTAAGCTTTCTATATTCCTTCACTTGCATGTCTATAATCTTCAAATAAGTGCTTGTATACAGTGCAGAGCCACAATCTTCAAATATGACTTGCATGCTGCTCTAATGGTGTGTTTTTATCTGCCTTATATCTTGAAGTGATTTAATGTTGTGGGCTAGTAGCTACAGGGCCTCAGTTTCTTGTATGATGCCGAAACTCTGAAACTTAATTATCAGTGATTGCAAAAATATGAACTGTATGATAGAACTAAGATGTCTTGTAGTATGTTTTTTATTATGTCGACTTGCTACATATCTGCAACAACATTTCACAGTAACTGTTAGAATATGATCCTGGTAAGCCCTCCTCCTAACACCTTGAGGTTTTAGGAGAGTTGGTCACTTAACATTAACATCAAGGGTATTGGAAAACTAATCTTTGTGAACTATAAGGGTAAATTGCGCTGATCATGACCTTCCCGGAGACCCGGACCATGTAAATATGTAATGATGCGGGAGGTATCTGCAATGAGGCATGATTATTAAAGTAGCTAAATCGGAGACTTGTTAAGACTGAAAGTCTCTTGTAGTCATGTTCCAAGGAAAGTGACATACTAAAACTTACAAAACCTTAATCTCTAATAAGTAAGATGCTAGAGAGACCAATTTGACCCAGTCGAAATGACAAGTCACTCACTTCCTATCTGAGGGATTAAATATGCAAGAGAATTTAGTTATTAATTTTCTGATTCAGGAGCTTTAGTTTTGATTAATTTCTACAATATGACTATAATGTTAGATAAAAGGTCACCGTCGTGAGCTTAATCAAAAGCGCCCTATCTTAGTGCCAAATGAGAACTTACAAGTTCTGCAGGAAAGGTATATTCCTGCTGATTATAGGCTCAACAATGACTAGGAAAGGTGTATTTGTCTGCAGAGGACTTTCATTCTCTCCATTCAAAGTATTCTTTCCGTAATGTTACTGCAGATGATAGCTAAGTTTGCCTAAATGCAAAAGTGTTAGGTCTAGATAAGACGACAGCTGATTTTTCCTAAACGCAGAGTCTTAGGTCTAGATAATGTTATAGTTAACTGGTAATTACCAGAAGAGATCACTTTTCATATGAAATTACTTGTTTCTGTTTTTGACTTTCTTTATTTTACACTTTAAACTTAGTCAAACGTTATGATGAATGCATATTGTCGACACTTCTAGCAAACTTGAGCAACCTGGTTAGAAGTATCTTCAGTCTTTTTAAATACCCTCAAGATTTGATTTTGGCACTTTTTCATCATGGTTTTCACCCTGGACCAAACATATTTGAACACGAAGCCGAAAAGTAGGAGAGGTTAGGTTTTTGTAGATAATAAAATTAAAAAGAATGTTATCTATATCTGCACTGACCTCACCATTAAGAAATGAATCAGATTGTCTGTAAAAGTTCCAGCGCAATGGCTTCCTCTTTGTTTTAAAATTGTTAAGTTTCAACAAATGCATAAAAGTAAAGAAAGGGTAGCTATATAGAATTCGTCTAAGCCTAACTTACATCCCCCTTGTTACTACTAGTTAGGCAGATCAGATCTTTAGATGTCTTGCTGAAGAACACTTTAGGAATAACTTTAGGAATAATCTTCGTTTTTATAATAGAATTCACGTCTCTGTTAAGCCAGTGCATAAGTTACTCAGTAAGGTCTAGGAGAACATTGTTCTGGATGTTGCATTGGAAGTAATCACAACCTATTGAAAAGGACTAAAATGGCTTCATTTCTTAGGCCCTGGCTCATCTAAATCACTACAGTAGACTACACCAGCCGTTGCAGGAATAATCCAGACAAGCTTTCGATAGGATAGTATTCAAATCTGTAGTTATTCAACCTTCTACAGATTAATAAACGCAGTGTTTGAAAACTTGAGGACAGATAGTTACCTTTAAGTATTAAATTTTAATCAACCTAATTATCATTATTCTACAACATATTTCAAAAGTCTAAAATATAAGCTTTCCATAATACTTCAAGATGAGAGCTTTGAAATTAAAAGTGAGGTTCATAGTCATCATCTTCCCTCTTCACATTCTGATACAAAAAAAATATAAGAAGTACAGTAATACTTTTCGATCATCTGTAGAAAAGTATAAAACCGTTTCATTTAACTCCCAAAAACAATACATGACAAATTAAAGGCAAGGCCAATATGTCTTTTTATAGGAAAGGAACCCATATTTTCCAGACCTTAATTACATCACAATCTAAACTGCCACTGTATACTAAATAAGGCATACCAATGGCTAAACTAGTATCAGCACTACAGCTATCCTCAGCTGCAGTTAAACACTTAACTGGTCTTTTGTGTCCTTCCAACACTGCCAAACAAGAATAAGTTTTTCCGAATTCTTTTCTCCAAATCCTTACTGTTTTATCAGCTGATCCACTGCATACCAAATCCGATACAACTGCTAAGCACAGAATTGCCTTTGTGTGTCCCCTAAGTGCACCAGTCACCGCCATGTTCCCATCACTGGATGTTTTCTCCCATACGATGATAGACCGATCACATGCACCAGAATACAACACAGATCCATCAGGGCTAAGTGCCAAGGCATTGACAGCTGACTTGTGTTTCTCCAGAACATCAACTAAAATGTGCTTCTTTTCTCCTTCTTTCTTCTTCCATACCTTAATCTTCTTATCAGCTGAACCAGTATAAACAAATCCATCGTTAGACAATACTATGGCATTTATAGCATCATCATGAGCATTCCACACAGACTCTAAGCACTTAAAATCTGATGTCCTCCACACTTTAAATGTTCGATCCCACGAAGCTGAGTGTATAAAAGAACCATCTTTTGATAAGGCCAGAGCTGATATAGTGTCCACATGATGCACCCAAGTGCACTTCTTGTGTCGCCTGATCTCCACGTAGTTTTTTGCTAGAAAGAGCCTTGTTACACGATCATTTATAGTCGGTAATGTGGCTATGCACTTGTGTTTCTTGTATGGTGTGCTGTCTTCTATTTTCCACACACGAATTTTGTGATCTTGGTGAGCACTGAACAGCTTGTCACCTAATATTACCAGGGACTTAACTGCACTCTTGCACGAGAAGACAACGTTCTCTGCTGACCCTTCCTGGTTTGAAGGCCTTCGGCTCCACATGCATAGCTCACCATTAGAAGAGCCACTATAGAGGTATTTTCCAGAGAGGACAAGAGAAAACACATATGAAGGGTGACCCTTTAAGGTGGCAATACATTGGTGATTGATGTTGGGAATATCTTTTGAGACTGAGTTTAGGGAAGGAACTGATGGTAAACTCGACTCAGAGGAGATGGAGCTGCTCGAGGAATCGGAGTGAAGGTGGTTAGAAAAATCAGGTTCTTCATGTGTTTGTGAAGGCAAAGGAGAAGAAAGGAATCCCATTTGGTTAAAACAGAAGAGAAGTGTTGTTCTGTAGCTTCCTTGTTGAAGATGCTCATTTATATAACACACCAAAAGATTTTAGATCAAGTATTAATATTATCACTATGTGCTATTTTTAGAATAAGATATTAATCTATAGCTTTGAAAAAGTGAAAAAGTTGGAAGCAAGAGGCCAAGAAAAAGCTAAGTAGATATTTGAATTGATGCAACTTGGTCATTTGATGATTGTAAACAGTTGAACCATGCTGTGGGTGCTGAGCAAGTTTTTCAGTGGCTCAAGACTGGGGCTTTGATCAGGACCCCCAGACAGAGAAATGAATAGCATTTGATTTTAAGCTGTTTCGAATTTTAAGAAAATTTTGCTAATACTAGATTTCGAATTTCCTCCACCAACCTCTACATAGTTTGAGAATGTTCTCCCTGGTAGTTTTAGTCACAATTTTATGATGACCTCTGTTTGAAAAGCAGCACTTTTGTGCTACAAGGATCATAGCCTTCTTATGAGACCAAAATCTCCTGTCTGAAAAGGCTTTAAGCCACAGAATAAGACTCGCGTTAGTTGTTAAATATTGGACAATCTTGTTCTCGTAATTGATAACAAAGTTACACTTAGTTTTCGTTTTTCTCGGTTAGGGGTTATGTTACCCGGACTCGGTTTAAGTGTCCACTATCATACATGTTCGAGTGTCGGAATCGGCGATATTTTAAAAGTTTTACATATTTATAGTCTACGATAAGTGTCAGAGTGTCCATGTTGTTTTTCGAGTGTCGAGTGTCCGACACCGATATTCAAACAAAAATGAAGAGCCAGGTAACATAGGCGTGGCCGCGTGGGAGGTAATTGACACTACCTGAAAGGCTGAAATGAGCAGATGCATTATTATAGATAACTTTCATTTGTTTTTCGACGATATTAAACATGTGCCAGATAAATATTCTCCTGCAAAAATTCCTTATCACCTGTTCCACTAGACTAAAAGCGACTAAAAATGGCGAAATGAACCCATTCATGGTAAGGCTTGGCTCCTTCGGGTTCCATTCCCCGTACAGCTGCTACTTGGTAAAAAAACAGATTTTCTAAAGTGTGTCCGTGGACTTATACTAAAAATCACTTTTGGTTAGGTGTCAGAATTCTATTGACTCCAATTTCATTAATAATGATGCTCTCCCCTTACACAAAAATCATGGCCAATAAAAATCTTTGACATAAGTAAAACATAATTATTAGTGTGTGTTCATGGGCACATACTAGAAGTATCAATGATGATCATGTAATATAGTGCAGGGGACATTAGTTGAACTCCATGGCAAATGATTTAGTGTTTCTCTGCGTTTGAACTAACTGAAATTAAAATCTGAGTACTCATTAGTGGGATTTTTGTATAGGGAACTGGTCCTGCAATAATTTGCGAGGAATTGAAACTTCTTCGAAGAAAGCAACATGTGATGCGGTCACAAATCTTATATTCTGTCCTAAGACATGGACTAGGAAACAAGAACATCCATGTTTGCCTGCTGGAATCCATGAGGTCAGTGGAAATCACCTCCATATCCCCGGGCCTTTCTCATTTTCTATCTACGAGGTTAGAAAGTACTGTTTTAGATTACAGGTTCAACAAATTTTTAATAATAATCAATTTTAGCTGAGTTTTAAATTTATTGGATTTTCGTCGAACCGAGTTTCGAATTTGAAAATTATGGTTCGATTAATCTCACGCTCGAGTTTGCACCCGAGCTATCTAATCGAGTTCCAACTCGAGCCTGACAATGTTCGACTAGTTTCTATTTATGTCAAATGGAAACTTACAAATTACGTAGGAAAGGAATATTTTCCTGCTGATTAGGTGCTCAACAATGACTAGAAATGGTCTATTTGTCTGCAGTGGACATATTCATTCTCTCCATTACAGAGCATTCTTTCCGTAATGCTACTGTAGTCGATAGCTAAATTCAGCCAAACGCAGAGCTTTATGTCTATTGTCTAGATAATGTTATAATTAACTGGAAATTACAGGTATAATTACTATTCTTTCTTTATCTGCACTTTAAACTTGGTCAAATATTATGATGAATGCATATTGTCGACATTTCTAGCGAACTTCTGCAACCTGGATTAGAAGTATCTTCGGTCTTTCTTTTAGCACCCTCAAGATTTGATTTTGGCACTTTTGACATCATGGTTTTCATCGTGGACCAAACATATTTGTACACGAAGCCGAAAGGTAGGAGGGGTTAGGTTTTCACAGATAATAAAACTTAAAAGAATGTTATCAGTATCTGTAATGACCTTACCATTAAGAAATGAATCAGATTGTCCCCAAATGGTTCAGCGCAATGGCTTCCTCTTTGTTTTAAAATTGTTCAAAAACGCGTAAAAATAAAGGTTAGCAATATAGAATTCATCAAAGCCTGTTAGCACTTATTAGGCAGATCAGATCTCTAGATGTCTTGCTGGGGAGTACTTTAGGAATAGCTCAAGTAATATCTGTAAAGTCCTCTAAAAGGCGTAAAACGTCTGAAGAAGAGAATCATTAACCTTCTTCTAAATAAGAATATGGCCCGGCTCACAAAGTTAATACAAATCAAGAAGTTTGAAACGATAAAACACCATAAAAAGGTTTTCTATGATACTGTAAGCCATTGAAAAGGAACAATATGAATTTAGGTATGAAGCCTCGGGTTATCGACATCATGACAGTAGACAGTAGACTACACCTACCAATACTAACAAAGTGTCGCTGCAAGAATAATCCAGACAAACTTTCGCCTGGATGGTATTCAAATATATACCAATTTCTTCAACCTTCTAAAGATTCATAAACCATAATTATTGCCATGTCTGAAAATTGGAGGACAGATGATTCACCTTTACGTCGTAAATCTTCAAAATGAGAACTTTGAAAAAGTAATTCATATTTCATCAAATTCTCACTTCACTTTCATATACATCAGAAAAAAAATACAGTAATACTTTTTGATCATCTGTTGAAAAGTATAAAAACATTTCAGTTAACCCCCAAAAAAAAAATGACATATCAGAGCAAGGCAAATATGTATTTTAGGGGAAAGGAACCCATATTTGCCAGACTTTTACATCACAATCTAAACTGCCACTGTATACCAAATAAGGCATACCAATAGCTGAACTATTATTAGCAGAACAACTGTCCTCAGTTGCAGTTAAACACTTAACTGGTCTTTTGTGTCCTTCCAACACTGCCAAACAGGAATAACTTTTTCCGAAT
Source organism: Daucus carota subsp. sativus (assembly GCF_001625215.2). Lineage (NCBI taxonomy): Eukaryota > Viridiplantae > Streptophyta > Magnoliopsida > Apiales > Apiaceae > Daucus > Daucus carota. The sequence continues at coordinate 32,178,713 of NC_030388.2, read as the reverse complement.
TCTTTTCTCCAAATCCTTACTGTTTTATCGGCTGATCCACTGCATACTAAATCTGATACAACTGCCAAACACAGAATTGCATTTGTGTGTCCCCTAAGTGCACCAGTCACCACCATGTTTCCATCACTGGATGTTTTCTCCCATACGATGATAGACCGATCACATGCACCAGAATACAACACAGATCCATCAGGGCTAAGTGCCAAAGCATTGACAGCTGACTTGTGTTTCTCCAGCACATCAACCAAAATGTGCTTCTTGTCTCCTTCATTCTTCATCCATACCTTAATCTTCTTATCAGCTGAACCAGTATAAACAAATACATCGCTAGATGATACTATGGCATTTATAGCATCATCATGAGCATTCCACACAGACTCTAAGCACTTAAAATCCGATGTCCTCCACACTTTAAATGTTCGATCCCACGAAGCTGAGTATATAAAAGAACCATCTTTTGATAAGGCCAGAGCTGATACAGTGTCCACATGATGCACCCAAGTGCACTTCTTGTGTCGCCTGATCTCCACGTAGTTTTTTGCTAGAAAGAGCCTTGTTACACGATCATTTATAGTCGGTAATGTGGCTATGCACTTGTTTTTCTTGTATGGTGTGCCGTCTTCTATTTTCCATACACGAATTTTGTGATCCTGGTGAGCACTAAATAGTTTGTCACCCAAGATCACAAGGGACTTAACTGCACTCTTGCACGAAAAGACAACGTTCTCTGCTGACCCTTCCTGGTTTGAAGGGCTTCGGCTCCACATGCATAGCTCACCATTAGAAGAGCCACTATAGAGGTATTTTCCAGAGAGAACAAGAGAAAACACATATGAAGTGTGACCCTTTATGGTTGAAACACATTGGTGATTGATATTGGGAATATCTTTTGAGACTGAGTTTAGGGATGGAACTGATGGTAAACTCGATAGAGAAGAGATGGAGCTGCCTGAGGAATCCGAGTGAAGGTGGTTAGAAAAATCAGGTTCTTCATGTGTTTGTGAAGGCAAAGGAGAAGGAAGGAATCCCATTTGGTGAAAGTGAAGAGGAGTGTTTGTCTGTGAGCTGGTTTGGGGAAGATAGACATATATATAACATACTAATAAATGTCAGAGTATTAAATTAAGTCCGATTCCAAGTTCTTACAGCAACGAGAGTATTAATATTAGGACTCTGTGCTACTTTTAGAATAAGATAAAAACTAAAGGAGAATAATTGACAAGTTTAGCTTTGAAAAAAGGGGAAAAGTTGGGAGGAAGAGGCCAAGAAAAAGTTAAGTAGATATTTGATGTTCATGAATGGCATTAGGCCAGAAAAAGAGGCTTGCAACTTGGTCATTTGATGATTGTAAACAGTTGAACCATGCTGTGGGTGCTGAACAAGTTTTCAGTGGTTCATAACCAAGGCTTTAATTAGGACCACCAGACAGAGACAGAGAACTTATAGCATTTGATTTTAACCAGTTTCGAATTTCAAGAAAATTCTACAAATACTAGATTTCGAATTTCCTGCACCAACCTTTACACTAAGACTATTCTGAGATGTAGAGTCTCCTCAGTCCTCCCTCCTAGTTTCAGTGAATTCCCAAGTAAGAACACAATTGAATGCTGACCTTTGTCGAAAAGCATGTAAATTTGAATAACTTGGTCATGGTCTTCTTATGAGACCACAATCCACTTTCTGAAGAGCCTTCTCCTCAAGGAGGCTTACCTGGATGGGGCATAAACTTTCTCCTGTGAGCCTAAGCTCTGATACCATGTTAAACGATCAGTTCTCCCAAAATCTCAAGGTGTTTGGAGAAGGGCTTACCACTACCAGGATCATATTATATTCTAATAAAGACTCGTAATATTTGTTAAACATTCGAAGTCTGGTTCTAGCAACTAAGAACAAAGTTACTACAACTTCAAATACCCGTAAAATTCTCCTCGGACCTGAAATGAGCAGACGCGTTACCAGGTTCTGCGAACCTTTAAATTGTTATTCGTTATAATTAAACAAGTGTTAAAAACATATTCTTTCGAATAAAAGTTCCCTGTATACCTGTTCCACTAAACTAAAAGCTACTAAAAATGGGCAATTGAATCCCTTCACGATGAGGTTTGTCTCCCTGGGGCTCCATCACCCATCCAGCTGCTACTTGCTGAAAATATATAAATTCAGTTTCATAAGCTGAACTCCATGGCATATGAATTCAGTTTCACTCTGCGTGTGAATTCAGATTAAAAATTTCAAGTAATCATTACTCAGAGTCGGATATCTACTGGTCCAGGGAACTGGCCCCTGCAATAATTTGCCAGGAACTGAAGCTTCTGTCCTAAGACCATGTCATAGGGAACAAGAAAATTGATCTTTATGTTTGCGTTAAATTCAGTAATCATGCTAAACCTTAAATTCCAGAGCGAATATCATTTCAATTATTTTTCGACGGAGTTATAATTTGTAATTTTGCACCGTGTTTCACGAAGTTTCACACATTCACATTCGACAG